>NC_061107.1:103167622-103217622 GCF_015104395.2 Macrobrachium nipponense
CATTACGTCTTAAATAAGTAAGTTAAATAAGTAAGTTAAACGTTAAAAGACGAAACCGCTTCCTAACAAATGACCGTTGGCTCAAATCAGCCGTCCAATAATGGCGGTCTAGCCTTTGTGGAAAATTGATATGTTGACCTACCTTTAAGTTAACCAAGTTTGGACGCACACCTCTTAATTCACTCCTAAACTAAAAAACAAATCCTATATATTTAATCAGCAAACCCAGCGACGTCTAATTACAATCGTGGAAATAAATTGGTACGTTGACAAGAAATGTTATTTTACTGACCGAATTTTCCGCCGACAGATCAGTATGAATGGCCGTTTTAAGTTTTGGTTGCAGATAAGGATTCGGATAGGATATGGGTTAGGATAGGTACAAACAGGAAAGGAGATCATACAAACCAATTATCTTAAGGGTTATTAATTTCTAAAACCCTACACTACGTAAATTAAACTCGAGACGAAGTTTACGAAACAAGTTCGTCTGTCTCCGGTGCTGTCTGTTTGAACAAGGCCCCAAAAACCGGAGCTCGACCTCTCGCTACCCCCCGAAAAAGCCTGTCAGGTCAATGGTCCTTATCACTCCCTAAATCAATTGAATAATTTAACTAATTTGAAGGGACAGTTAAATCTATTTATTAAATCTATCTATCAAATTATTTTAAACGCTAATTAAAATTAATCAGATTATTCAAAATATAATATTATAATTTCTGCAGAGCTTATACTTAAGAAAATGGGGTATAGTTATTTTGTAGCTCTTAGCAGCGACTTCGTTAAAGGTTAGAAAATGGATATGTACAAATAAATTTACAACACTGCATATCCCACATAAGCAATTCATTTCCATAAAGGAGAGCTGACCTAACAATCCATTTATGCATTCCAACCCGGTTTCCCATTGACAATTCAAATTTCTCTGCAGTCTTTAGTAAGTAAACTTCTACCTTTTTGCTTCATCTGGTCTTAACTGAATCCTTTTCATCAGCTTACCACCCATCAAATTTATTTTCAAACACCATCGCCAGCCAGCTGCTTCCATTCATTCCACATTCTTTGCCTCTGTCTTCGCGGTTTCCCTTTGCTATCGTATCTTCGCACTATTCTTAATGAGTAATGCATCATCTACAGTCATCAGACATTCCATTCCAAATTCCTTTGAAAATCAGTTTCCGTGCCACATAACTTTGCACCCACGTCTAAAATCCTTTAATCGACTTCTGGCATCACTCCAGCGATAAATGCATTACATCGTAATGGAGACAAAACCAACTTGTTTCAGACGAACTGTTACACTGAACTAAACATACTGTACATTGATCAACCTTCAGGTAGCGTCATGAAACGTGCGTATTTAGCTGCATCCTGCGTGAACTGCAACAACCTTGCCATATCCCCCAACAACCCGAGTCATAACCTGCCCCAACCACACCAGTGTAAGTTCCCTTGGTCGATTTACATATGGCGGGATGATGATTTGCTCTACGTCAACACCTATGTGCAGTAAATGTGCTTCGTTGTTGAACTTCTCATTTCCAGAGGTGCTCCATTCCTCACACCGTTGGGCTGTGGACCTGTCTCCCTGAGGATGTCGTGCCACTGGAACTTCAAAAGTTCAAGAGAAGGTGCAATACATTGCTACTCTAATGCTATTCTCCTTTCATTTTAATTATCTTTTTATTATTTCGTTATCTTTTAATAAGCGAGATCTCTTTCTGTATCTCTTTACCTCCTCTTACTTCTTGCTAATGAGCACCATATTCTTTGGAAGGTTAATAAGTCCGTGGCTCCTTTGGTGGGCTTGTTCCATATGAATAGGGTTCATCTGAATAATAATATCCACTCACCTCTGAAGCTTTACCAGTTATTCATCCCATTTCAGTAATGGTTCCATCTAAGATAGCATATGGGTGGGAGTGTAGTCATCTCATGGTCTGGTATCTCGTTACAGTTCACCCTTCACAACTTTCACGTAAAAATCGAGAGAATAGCACCCACACATAAATCAGCTATTCCATGCGTATATAAATAAAAATCACACACATTTTCTAGTGTTTAATTGCAAAAATAAATTTGCGATAAAGTTTATGTCGAGGAGGCCGGTAAATCAATTTCCCAAGCATTAGCTGGACAAAAACAATTTGTAAGATACGTCACCGAGAGGTGGGGGACTTTCGTAAACATGCTGGCTATGGCACAGACAGAGTTGTTCGCACAAAAGGAACACACAAGAATCTGCAGTCGTTAACCGAACTAAAAAAAATTTATAATCTTAAGATCTTTCCTCATCACGTGTTTCAGCGACTCCCCCACCCAACCCTCCAAACCACCCACCACCTACCCACCTGTACTAAACCCGGAAGCAAGCTATTACTAACTGAAGCTTTATTGTGCACCTGCATTTGTATATAAATATTGTGTGTAGATACTGTGTACAAATTTTCGAGTCAACTATCTTTCTCTGCATTAATCAAGGTTGCAATAGTTGGCCGAACCATGATTTTTTGTATTAGTTTCGCTTTTATGCATATATATACATATATGTATGTACAAATATATAATATATATATATATATATATATATATATATATATATATATATATATATATATATCATATATATAATAATCAATCTGGGTTGCGCGAAGTAATTGAGCATGAGTAGATATATTCTGTGGTGATATCTGAAACACAGACAGGACCCATCCTCCGACTGATAATCCAATGGGGAAAAATCTCTTCAAAGGCTTCCCGTCGACTCCACTCAAATCACGAGTATGTATCTGGTTGTTAGAGCTTTAAAAAAAAAAAACCAGGAAAATAGACAGTGCTTATAAACTGTATAAGAAACTAGATAAACTGGATGTCGCATGAAATTTTTCGTTATATCCATTTCGATTAATGTTGTCCTCTTTACCAAATAATCGAATAACAACCTGTTTAGCGTCGTTTCGTCATACTATGCCTAAATTTAAGGCACTCTGCTGCACGACAAGGTCGCGCTCTGCTGCCAAACCACATGCCCCCATAAAATTGATGCCATCTGCACTTCACAAAGCGAAACAGAATCTTTGCATCGCATTCTCCTTAGATGAACAGCAGAGGAGGAGAGATCAATGACCTTATGGGGCTGAATTCGGTCCTTATTCTCGAGCATATCACCAGAATCATCAAAGTAGGTTACAATTCATCGAATAATGAAACAAAGTTTTGATTATACATATCTACCAGTTAACTGCAGAGTGCTATCTACTAAGTACCGTATTTCTATAAGGAATTAAAAGGATATACATTTTACATAACCCCAGATCATGCCACAATTTTTGTTAATAAAGACACAGACAATGGTCGCTGGATTAGACCTCTCTTAACATGGAGAAATTCTTAATTTATTTCCTTTCAGATTTCGAAACTTGCACTGAAAAAATATATATATGTATATATATATATATATATATATATATATATATATATATATATATATATATATATATATATATATATAAATAATGCATACATATATATACGTATATGAAAGAGGCTCACTGATTTATTTTATTTCTACCCTTTAAATTGTAAACGAAATCTGAAAGATTGTTGGATGACTTAGAAATTGATTTCTTTTCCTTCTGCTCATTCTTTCATTAAGAAGTAAAACCCGAGACACACTGACAGTTCTCTGTGATTTTGCCTAATTCTATGTACATACATATAGCGGAGGTGATTTGCATCTCCATCTATTACGCATCTACATATTCATCTGTATCGTCATTTCTAAGCAATTCAGAACCATTTTCGAAGTTCTCCTATTCATTTAATCAAATAGTGGAATGCAGGTTCTTCCACACTAATGCTTTCATTAAGATACAACAACCTCAGGTCGCCTGCATCATGACGCTATGTCATATAAAGGGCTACTGATCTGACTGATAATGCAGAAGAGACGGAATGACTACGCTTTATCCGACCGATTATCTCGAGGATAAAAAATTTATCTCAGTAATGACGTTAATAATCATTATCCAAATACCTGCATAATATCTGAATGACAGACAGGTAGTCTCCCTAAGCACCGGCTTACTGAGCTGCCAACTAAATAAAATGAGCTTAATGGTACTAAATATAAGTTTCACCAGTTGCCACTTTTGTGTGTGTGTGTGTATGAGAGAGAGAGAGAGAGAGAGAGAGAGAGAGAGAGAGAGAGAGAGAGAGTTTGATAAAGCTGTTTTGTTCGTAATTCCTTCACCCGACATGGGTTTTTGTGTGTAAAGTTTCTTTGGTATATTTGGGTATTCAAATCTTATTTAGATACAGAATAATCTAACTGAATCAACCTAAAATGGTTTAGCTCAGTAAATGTAAGAAACGCAATTCACCCCCAAAAAAGTCTTTTTCTTATCAGTTCTTTGTCTAACAACAACATAGTCATAATATAAATACAGCTTCCACATTAAGACTGCATTCTCGTCGACGTCACCTGACGCGTTCCCTACGATGACGCTGTCCAAAATCAACTCATCAATCATGCAGGCATTATATTAAGTCGAACAGTGATTCATCCGACGGGACATCACCATAAACAGGTCGCGGTGAACGCCACCACCATCGGACGCCTAGACCCATTTCTTGACAAATTCGGATGACGTTTGATCGGAAGTGCGAGCGCTTCTGCAAAGATGTCACTGCGCATGCGCGCAGTTGAATTAAGCAATTGTTAAATAGCAATTATGTCTCTGACGCCTCGAGGCGAGATTTTAAGAAAGTGTGTAATACATGCATATATATATATATATATATATATATATATATATATATATATATATATATATATATATATATATATAATATATGCGAGAGGACTTCATCTCCTCTCTCTCTCTCTCACACACACACACAGTTGCTGCGCATGCTCTAATAAATCCCCGAGAGCGAGTACCAAATTAACAAATATTTATCTATAGAGGACTTAATCTCCTCTCTCTCTCACACACACACACAGTTGCTGCGCATGCTCTAATAAATCCCCGAGAGCGAGTACCAAATTAACAAATATGTTATCTATAAGGAGACTAACTCAAAAAGATTTCATGCCCTGTAACTTTCGGATACATTGACTGCGGTCCACATCAATTTGAGACCTAAAGTCTTTGAACGTTTCAAAACACATCTTATGTCTAGCATATAGTGTTCAAGCAGCTGTGGATCTGAGTAAAGTACCGGGTAAATGTGCATTACTTGGTTTATGAAATTCAGGCTGCCAAGCCAAGCGCCCGGCCGCTTTCGTCCATTCAACACTTAAGACAGTGAAAAAGCCGGAAGTTGGAGTGGTTGAACAGCAAGATATGGAGATCTAGAAAATAAAGGAGATGCAGTACAAACATTTGAAAGTGGAACTGGGAGAAAATCCCACAGTTGCACTAGGAAGAAACAGTTAAAGGTGTTGAAGAGCAAGATTGACGAAAGGAAGAGGAAACGGAGGTAAAGTAAAAGGCTAAAACATGGATGCAGATATGAGACGACATAATGCTGCAAACACCCTTTAGCAATTCTTACAATGCACCACGAGAGGTCGTAAATGAACAAGAATGTGGACAGCGCACGTTTCAGTTCAACTTGCATGTAAAATCGGTGCCGAAAGATTTCCACAAAGCTTCTATTGTTTGAGAGGGAAATTTATTAAACAAGCTTGAATATCGATTTTCCTTTACAACAACAGAAGATTGTCTTTTATCAGTGTTTGATTATCCAAATAAATAGATTAACCTAATAGAAGCCCGAATCATTCTTAAACATCATCAGGGATCGAATACTGGAAGTGCAAAGCGTCAGAAATGAGCATCTGAGCCTAAAGTTTATTCGTTACTTTTATGCAAGGTTAGGCCTAAAATGGCTAAGGACGGAGTAGATAAAAAGGTTTAAACACGCATGCGCAGCTACCAAGCTCCTACACATATGAGAGGTATTTATATTTTACGGATACATTTGTATATTCCATTTTAATCATACTTCTAGAAACTGGCATTGAATTTTACTTAAAAGTCTTCCGCAACAGTAGGATGCAAATTTAGGAGAGCAACAACAGTAATAAAAATGACAACGATAATAATCAAAGGGAAAACCTTTGAGAATCCCGTCCAATCTAGGATCTCGTTTCATCATTAGACAAGCAAAACTGATTAAGAGCCTCTTTCCTTCCCGTATCTACCAAGAGGATCGCTCCTTCCCTCGAACTTCAGCACTTTAATTGGAAAACCTCACGCATTGCATCTTCCACTCCGATATTATCGGTTTGCTTTCTTCTTCACCATCTTCTGTATCTTCCTCTCATGTGAACAGTCTACGCATTCCACTGCACTTCTGTCATCTTTTATCTCATTCCAACTGCCGCTTTTATTTTAGCCTTAAATGTCGCATTAACCTCCGTTTATAACTTGGCATAAACTCTTCTGTTTTTTCATATTTCACTTTTTAAAGTTGACCTCATTTCACTAAGACTAGAACATTTACAACAATTTGTTAGTGTTCTTTTCATTCACGTCGAGGCTTCTGTTATGTATATATATATATTTTTTTTTACTTTTTTGTTTGTTTTGTTTTGTGTGCTGATTTTTTAAGACGCAGTAAGTGAACTTTTTTCCCCCCAATACTGCTTGTATCCTTTTGCTAACATAAATTTCGGACTCTTCATTCACTCCAGCCAGCAACCTTCTTGATGAGTGATAGATTACAATCTCTGCTTTACGCTCCTCTTTCTTAAATCTACGGCGTGAAGACAGAATGACATTAAAAGTCGAAGAACACTTATCTCTCTCTCTCTTCTCTATTTTCTCCGTTTTCTAAGACCTCTCCACTACAAGTTGGACACAAAACTATATAACAGAAGACTCAATAAAACCGCGGTGATAAATATTTCCTTGGAGTGTGACGGTGTTTATGCAGGTGGAAGTGACAGCCCGAATCTTATCTGCTATATCTTCTACGAGTTGGTGGTGGAGAAGATTATTCTGTCTTTATTAAAGGTCCGCCTAATTAGTGGTCTGTTCAAGGGGGTGAGATATATATATATATATATATATATATATATATATATATGTATATATATATACTATATATATATATATATATATATATATATATATATATATATTATATAATTTTCTCACGACCTTTTTATTTACTTTCAAATCTTTCATCTTTTCTTGTATCGATGTCTTTTACACATCTTTTTACTGCTCTCATGTATTTCCTTTATTAATGGGCTATATGCAGTCCCCTCGCACCCAAAGGGCTCCCCGTCTCAAAAAAAAAAAAATGGACAAATATCAGTGTCAAGTTTGTCCTTTAACTGAATGAACCGTCTGCGGAGAAAACTTTCACATTAGCTGCTTATTATACCAAAAAAGAATGATGATCATCAACACTGCATAGACCCACTATACACAGTGCACCACTCACCTATACCTCACATGTACGTCCACGCTCCCTGGATGACCTAATTATCCTATCTACCCGGTGTATTCTGTCTCACTTTCCTCCTTCCTCACGAAACTTCAAAATCATAGAGACTATTGAACCACTGGTGCTCCGCTCTATCTATGTAATTAAACACTTCAAACCAATAAATCAAATTTTCACTTTTTTTTCTCTCTCATCCCAACTTCTATTTCCGATAGCCCTCTTGCTCCTCTGAGATCCTTTACCATAGTTGCTTTATCTATTATGTGACTAAACCTCTTCTCTCGTCCAACTCCGCCAATCCATTCTAACCTTTATTATCCAGTCAGCATGTATTCCATTGATATCATAATTTTGTTGATATCAAACAACGCTACAAAAGTTTTTGCCTACAAGTAACTTTATAATGGCCTTTCTGACTCGGTGACCTAATCCTTGAATTTTACATTTTCTTAAAACGCCTTCCACCTCAGTAGCCAATTTCCATCCCTACCACCTTCCATCCAATTTTGAACCATTCCTCTCAAAAAGAGGAAAACCTATCCTCTGTGCAAACAACTGTTTCAGCTGGTTAATGATCAGAAATGCGTACCATTATAACTAACTGTATTCTTATTCGTAACCTCATGATTTTTCTCAAAATTTTCTCTCCACTAGCTATAATCATGAAACTTTTTGTATGGAGACTTGGAAAATATTTCCATGAGGATCTCTGTACTTATTTCCTCTAGACACAACATACCCACTATCAACCAGTGCATTCAAATCAAGCAGCATACCAACCTCCGTACTTATCCCCATTCAGTCAGACATAGATTCATAATCTCCCAAAAACTAATGCTTCTCATTCTCACTTCTCTTCTACTGCCCCTCATCTTCCCCCACACGCCTTAGAATAATATATTTATGCTAATTTTGCAATCTTCTTAACACAACTAAGGGTACCATTCCTTTGCCAAGTATCTCTAATCTACCAAAAAAAAAAAATACTTCTTGAACCCATTGCGTCATTTAGTTTAGTCTAAAGGACGCTATGCGTTCAAGTTTAGACCATATGGCCGTTGTTATAGGGTACAAAATAATCATAATCTAACTTTAAACGTCCCATATCAGACAGATTTTGTATTCGTTTGACATTTATACGTCTAATTTCCAGGAGGTGGTGAGGCAGGTAGCTGCTGCTGTAGCTCGTCCAAGAACAAGAAGAAGAGCGGCAGCTGCTGTTGTGGCTGCAGCCGTGGTGCTTGCGGCCAGAAGAGCGGGAGAAAGAGGGGTAATACCCTAATCTTAGTTACTTCTTAATGCCTTTTTATTGCCATATTCCTGAGGTTCATATTTTTTAGATACTTTAATTTTATTTTTAGGACACGCCTTGTACTATTATTTAGGCCTAACTTCCTTCAGTAAAAGCTGCCTTTCAAACAGGGTTGGTGATTTTTTTATTTAAAAAAATAAAAAATCAGTAATTTATTTGATACTTTTTATTTATTTGATATTTTTATTTATTTGGTTTTCTGATTTGTTAGATGTTTTTTCAATTCTTTTTTTTTTTTTTTTTTACTCAAAATGTATTTTATGAATGAATTACTATTGATTTATCTTTTAGGTTTCCAGTTCTGGCCTAAAGTTTAAGTTTTTATTAACCTCCAAACTATATTTTTCAATTGGTTTGCCATCAAATTAAAAAATAGATTAATAAACAAATCATTATTTTTTAATGAAAAAATCAATGATTAAATCACTGGATTAAATCAGTTTTATTTAATCGTTGCCAACCCTGCTTCCAAATTATTACTCCAAAACCTGACTTATTTAGCATCACTATCTTAATTATTTACGCGTATAGATCTGACTCGTACTGTCTTTCCTCTTCTAGACCTCATCCACTCTTTCAGTCCTATGCTACTCTCCTTCCCACCATCCCTGTCTCCCACCCTTGTGTCCTTAAACTGTAATGCCTTACTTTCCAGCAGTAGGTATTCAGAATCTCTGACGATGAATCTCTTGAAACAATAGAACAAAATACATGAAAACTTCATCTGTCGACAACAAAAGTAATTTAGCATTCGCGCGCTTTGCAGGTCACCACCACCAGTCGGCATACCGGCAGCGCAGAAAGTGACCCAAATCCTCTCAGAGAAAGAGGCAGTCGATCTAGAGAGGACTCCAGCTCACTGGGTGACAACTCCAGTACTACCGTCTTGGTCACGAGCGAAGAACCGAACGCTGACGGCATCGTTAAGAGCCTTGCAGCAACTGCAGACCTCGTCCAGAGGGTCACGTTAGACAAGCAAGATGAACACCACGACATTGCCAGCGAAGACGACGAGGAAGAGATGACTTTCATGAAAGATCTCGTGGTTCTCTGAGCGTTGTTTACTATCTAGGGGAAGCGGACGATTGTCATCAGTCATGGCGCCATCAATCCATCAGTAGTTGTGACGTTTTGATTTTTCAGTTGCAAGGGCTCGAGCTGAGCTCTATGTGTTCGTGAGGTCATCATTAATGAGCAAGGAAGCGATAACAGCTTGTTACTAGATCCGTAATTCATCAACCTCTTGAAATTAGTATTTCCTAGAAGTGCATTTTCCAAATTGTAAGTTAACTCGACACGCTGGCTGACGTTCTATTCCCCATTATTTTACCACCGAATATTCAGGTAAAACGAAGTTTACAATACCACGCACTTAAGAAAAACTTATTGATTGAAAATAAAAGGCACAACAATACTCACAAAACTACCAGGACAGCCTTCATTACAGTGCACAAATGTACAAATCTACACCGTTCCATTCTCCTCCTTAGAATCAGACGAATAGTGAACTGTTGCCTTGGGTGCCATTTCGGTGATGATGAAGGGTTTCTTATCACTAATTCGTCCAGAAAAGCATTTTAACTGACTAAAATACCCATATATTTAACGATGTCAAACTGTTCTGAATGTGTTGATCCTTATAGAATGCTTTAAATATTCCCCATATTATCAATGTTTTAAACTTACAATCAGCAGTATGAAAATTTGAGTGGTTCTCGAAACCCTTCATTATCATTGCGTTACTCTGAAATTATATTATTTTTGTAGCACAGGTTTTGTTTTCAGTAGCAGACATGCATGTTGATTTCTTTACTTTTATTTTACAGTATGGACCTTTTTTGGTTTTGTATTCATACATTTACATTTATTGTATATTTTGCTCATTTTTCCAGCAAGTTTTATTTTATTTTATTTCTTTTAGAAAGAGTGGATATTCCGTAATTATCAAGTTTGGGTAAATAAGACTTAAAGAACCCTTATTTGAAAAAAATATATATATTTTCTTATCTACTGAGATCACACTTATTCGTCCAGACGTATCGATATCCCAAATTCTGCTTTGGAATTGTAACAAATAACTCAGCTTCTCTGAAGTAACTCGGGCAATAACGCGCCAAAGTCCCCAGCTCTCGCACATATCACTGGAACTTTCGAAAGTTTTTAAAAGTATTTTAAGGTCTTTTGTAATTATTTATTTATCTTCTATTGATTTATCCGTCTATTTGGATGGGTGTAATTATCTCAAGGCGATGTAACCCTATCTTAGTGATGTAGTTACATTTCCTGATATAAACATGACAACATTTCTCGAGCGGACGTGACCTTCGCCAAAAATGACTACTTATTGAATTCACTTAAATTGATTTTTTCTTTTTTTCATTATCAAGAGTTAGTTTGACTATTATAGTGTAATCGAGGCATTGCAATAAGTTAATCTGTGGGAAAACATAATTAACGTTTCCTACCTGTTGAATGTTGTATTTAAATAAAGTTTTTCATGAATGGTTTATTTTATCTCCTGCAAATATAAAAGCTGACAGATATAGGGTCACTATTTTTCTTAGGGTCGGAAACAGCCCGTGAAGTCTGTGCCTCAATGTTATATTTCAAATCCGAAAAAAAAAAAAATTTTGAACGCTATTATCAAGGAAGCTTACGAATAAGAAAACTGACTATTGCATAGTAATCAATCAATGAGAGATATATGGAAAAAAATGACTGGATAGTTGTAATACCTATATTAATATGTTTCTATAATATTTCTTTTGATACTAACCCCTAGACAACCATTATCTCTACTACAGAGTGAGGCTTCTGTGTGTCGAAAATTTTTTAATCATTGCCATGAAACTATTCTAATACACGAATGCTAAAGATATGATTAACATTATTTGCATTTAGTTAATGACCATTTACGATATGCGTCAATGGCGTATTCATTTCTTTCTGCTTCTAAAGTAAAGAGTGACGCGATCTAAAAACCTAAGAAACAACTGTAATTGCTTCCTTCAGCACTAAAAGGAATGTGTTATAGTGAAAATGAATCAGCATATAGGCTGGATGAAAAGGGAAATAAGATGAGTAAAATGTGCCACTTTTATATTACTGTGAAGGTGGTGGTCTACCGAGTCGACTATTATAACTTGGTCCCTTAATACTCGTAAACTGAAGTATACTCTTTGAGCATACAACAGGGACTAGAAAAAATAATGCAACGGAACAACAAAATTCGAAGAAAGATGCTGTAAAACTGTCATGACCATCTACCCTCATCCACAGTGTTGCCAGACATGGACGAGGATAGTTAAGGATGATAATATATAGTATGCAAGTCCTGTAGAATAAAAATGAATGAAAGCTGTCAAATGCCTTATTATTATTATCATTATTATTATTATTATTATTATTATTATTATTATTATTATTATTATTATTATTATTATTATTATTATTATTTAGAACAAGAACTCTATTCATATGGAAAAAGCCCACAGGGCTATTGATTTTCCAACGAAAATGGTAATGAAAGTAACAGAAGGTAATAGGAAATACAGAAATCGATTAAAATGGAACAGAGAAGTCCTACAACGAGGCACATTTATTGCATATTGGTGCTGCTGTTCAGCATATTTAGTTGCTCTCGGCAGGAAAGGAGGATCAGGGATCATTAATTGTGAATGTGAAAGATCTCTATTCAAATACAACTTATTAAAAATTGATAAACAAGAGACTATCCGTTGATGGTCCAAGTCAGAACTGCTAATGTTAGGGAATAGAAACCTGCCACACGAACAACTCTACCTAAAAAAAAAAAAAAAAGCAAAAAAAAAAAAAAAATCCACACTGGAGCACAGTATTCTAGTTAAGGCAGGACAAATGACCTAAAACAGGTTCAGTTATTTTATCACTGTTATATACATGTACACTCGACAAGAAAACTGAAGATACAGTTTTCATTAGCTTTCGCTCATCCAATTTCCCATTTGTTTGTACTGAAAAGACACAATATCGCTAAATTTACTCTAGAATATGAAAATATACTGTAAATTATATCATATATGTTAAAACTGCAAAACAAAACCGTTCAGATACTTAAAAACACGATATATGTCCGAAGTAATTGGAATTTCTCAGATGGATTCGTTCATAGAGATCTGGTAGATAGAAAGTGAATTTCTGATTTTATTACTATGTATCACGACGACAATATTTACTCGTTTTGCTTCATGAACGGGGATATATTGCATCATCGTAAGTGGTGAATGCAATTATTTTAGTTTCTACAAACTTATGTTTGTATTACAAAGCGATTAAAGTTAGCTGACGTCAATGGCACTCAATGTTGCGACGGCTAAGGTAGGTTGAGCAAATCTAGTTGCATCCGCAAGAGCGTTTTCTATGATGTGAGGAGGTGCCCTAGCACTTAGAGCGGGAAAGCGCAAGTCACTGGATACTGGCTAACGTAACGGATTTCACACTTTGATTACTTTGACGTTGACATGGATCGAATGCTAGTTGCTGTTTACAAAGCTACTGTCTTTAAACATAAATCTTAATCAAGGTTAAAGTAGCATGTCAGCTCAAAGATTATCTGGCTATATGCTCCCATTACAAAGCAATTCGTAGTAGCCTACAGCCCAACTACACAACTGCATTTCTTTGCCGCGAGGCTGAAAGATCTCCCACGATATAAAACTTTAATTGCTTGTGCAATACATATTGAGTTATTTGTGGTGATAAATATTTTTACCTAACACGGCTTTTTTTCGTGAATTTGTGGGTGAAACCCGATTTTCAAAAGTAAAGACTATATCAAGAGAGCAAGAATGACCGCACCCTGTGTCTAAAATTTTCCACGTCTTTTTACAGTCTTTGAATGCTACGTCAACTGTCGAATGTAATCAAGATTAGGGTATGAATTCCTTAGAGAATTAACTTGAATATTATGAGTCTTCAAATTTTATCTAACATAGTGCAGCACGATCTTGGCAGTCATATCATATCGCGCAAGCATAGGTCTATCGATAGAGATACTTAATTCATTATATTTTCTTCTGCCTTTCCCCTGTCACAAGTCCGTCACCAGTACTATAATTCTCTCTCTCTCTCTCTCTCCTTTTCTCCCATCTCTTCTCTCTTCTCTCTCTCTCTCTCTCTCTCTCTCTCTCTCAAAGAAAATGTAATGAAATTAAGTAGTAATAAATAGGCCTAAGCTTTCACATGAGCAGATTTTACTCCTCTCTCTCTCTCTCTCTCTCTCTCTCTCTCTCTCTCTCTCTCTCTCTTTTAAACGCATTTGAAAAAATATTATCACTCAATCTCTCAAAGTAAATATAATGAATTAAGTATCTCTATAGATAGGCCTATGCTTGCGCGCTCTCTCTCTCTCTCTCTCTCTCTCTCTCTCTCTCTCTCTCTCTCTACTTTTGAAACATTTGAAAAAATATTATCACTTAATCTAAGTAAATATAATGAATTAAGTATCTCTATCGATAGGCCTATGCTTGAGCGCTCTCTCTTTATCGTCATAATATTTTATTCTTCACTGTATTGTTGCTCACGATTTCCACAAGCACTGTCCAAATTTTAAAACCCTTTCTCTCACTGTTTAGGATCCGTCTTTAATTACGTATGAATTTTACGTCAGTTTAGTGTCAAACATTACTTATGAACTGACCTTACCAAACCAACATTAACGAATAATATAGAGCCTGTTTCTATATTAAAGTATAAATGATTATAGGACCTCAACAGAATCTTTATGTTGTAAAGTTGATGGAAATCTAGAAAGCAACAAACGCTATGATTTTGAAGCTCCGCCCCCTTTCAAGAGTTGCCAGGTGTGGCATTATTGAACACTATATGTCCGAAGATTTAAAAAAACTGTATCTTAACATTCCTTGCCGAGTGTACGTATATATATGAGGACTTACGTACAGTAAGTTCCAGAAGTGAAGCGACAAATCTCAGAATTGATCGTACTTCTATAGAAACTCATAGGATTGCCAGTTATTATATTTTATTCCAATTATTGTCATCCTATTTATCTGGTAATACGTATCAGTGATTAACTGTATAAGCGCACAAAGTATTCCCCCAGTGAATGATCAATGTTAGTTCAGTAATTGTTTATTAATAGAAAAAAAAGAATTTCCCCAAAGAAACATCTGCAGCTTCCAAAGTGTGATATGAAGTGTTCATCATAGAGTGGCAGCAGGAACCGTGTGCATAAGCATTGGCCTAATATTTGTAAATTAACTTTCTACTTTTATAGCGTTATATCGAAAGTTATAATGATTTCTTTTGATAAAGCACAGAGAAGTTTACCATCTGATTAAATGAAATATAGATAAGGCAAGTTGGTGTAAAAAAAAAAAAAAAATAAAAAATCCTAGTTATGTGCGCGTTTAACGTTGGTTACATGGTTAGGCCTATTTCAAGAATCAAGGAAATATATTTTCCAGCTTGTTAGTTAATAATTTCATGGAATTTCTCGATTGTGCAAATTTGTGCATGCGGAATTGCGTTCAGGGTCGCACCAAACAAGTATTTTCGTAGGTTTCCACCCTTTTTTTCAGTGCATAAGTGAGACTAAATTCTTGTCCATCGATCCGGAGTGTGGAATATGCTTAGCGAGCATTATTTTAATTCGAGTATCCCCTGTTATGTCTCTCTCTCTCTCTCTCTTCTCTCTCTCTCGTCTCTCTCTCTCTCTCTCAGGACGTTTCTATCTATCAGGAATAACCAGAGGTCTTTTTTAAGAATCGAGCACTAGGCCTATTGGTCATGCTCGGGTGTATACACACACACACACACACCACACACACACATATATATATATATATATATATATATATATATATATATATATATATGTGTGTGGTGTGTGTGTGTGTGTGTGTGTGTGTGTGTATTATATATAATGTGAGTGTATAGTGTGTGTGTGCATTTTCACGTATTTACACTTACATGCATACATACACAACCCCAAAATACTTCCCCCCTGTATCCAAACGTCAACAGTGAGACAGACAGACAAACATCACGACTTATATTTAATTAGCTTAATTATTTTTCCCTTCCCCAACTACCCGGGTAGAATATTAATCCTTTTGAATTATTATTTATTATTAATTATTATTTATTATTATTATTATTATTATTATTATTATTATTAGTTAATTATTATATTATTGTTTTTTTTTTCACAGACCTCCAATTCGACTGGGTGGTATTTATAGTGTAGGGTTCCGGGTTGCATCCTGCCTCCTTAGGAGTCCATCACTTTTCTTACTATGTGCGCCGTTTCTAGGATCACACTCTTCTGCATGAGTCCCGGAGCTACTCAGCGTCTAGTTTTTCTAGATTCCTTTTCAGGGATCTTTGGGATCGTGCCTAGTGCTCCTATGATTATTGGTACGATTTCCATGGCATACCCATATTTCTTCTTATTTCTATTTTCAGATCTTGATACTTATCCATTTTTTCCCTCTCTTTCTCTTCAACTCTGGTGTCCCATGGTATTGCGACATCAATAAGTGATACTTTCTTCTTGATTTTGTCAATCAACGTCACGTCTGGTCTATTTGCACGCATCACCCTATCCGTTCTGATACCATAGTCCCAGAGGATCTTTGCCTGATCGTTTTCTATCACTCCCTCTGGTTGGTGCTCGTACCACTTATTACTGCAAGGTAGCTGATGTTTCTTGCACAGGCTCCAGTGGAGGGCTTTTGCCACTGAATCATGCCTCTTTTTGTACTGGTTCTGTGCAAGTGCCGGGCATTCGCTTGCTATGTGGTTTATGGTTTCATTTTTCGTATTGCACTTCCTACATATGGGAGAGATGTCTATCGTTCTTTGAATATATCTGGTTCTTAGGGCCTGATCTTGTGCCGCTGTTATCATTCCTTCAGTTTCCTTCTTTAGCTCTCCCCTCTGTAGCCATTGCCATGTGTCATCGCTGGCTAGTTCTTTAATCTGTCTCATGTATTGTCCGTGCATTGGTTTGTTGTGCCAGTCCTCTGTTCTGTCTGTCATTGTCCTGTCTGTATATTTCTGGGTCTTCGTCTACTTTTATTAGTCCTTCTTCCCATGCACTCTTTAGCCACTCGTCTTCACTGGTTTTCAGATATTGCCCCAGTGCTCTGTTTTCGATGTTGACGCAGTCCTTCCTCTATACTTAGTAGTCCTCTCCCTTCTTCCTTTCGTGTTATGTATAGTCTGTCCGTATTTGCTCTTGGGTGTAGTGCTTTGTGTATTGTCATATGTTTTCTGGTTTTCTGATCTATGCTGCGGAGTTCTGCCTTCGTCCATTCCACTATTCCTGCGCTGTATCTGATTACTGGCACTGCCCATGTGTTTATGGCTTTTATCATATTTCCGGCGTTGAGTTTTGACTTGAGTATAGCCTTGAGTCTCTGCATATATTCTTTCCTGATCGTGTCCTTCATCTCTTGGTGTTTTATATCCCCTCCTTCCATAATTCCCAGGTATTTGTATCCTGTCTCATCTATGTGTTTGATGTTGCTCCCATCTGGTAGCTTTATCCCTTCAGTTCTCGTTACTTTGCCTTTTTGTATGTTGACTAAGGCGCATTTTTCTATTCCAAACTCCATCCTGATGTCCCCAGATACAATCCTTACAGTCTGGATTAGGGTATCTATTTCCTTGATGCTCTTACCATACAGCTTGATGTCGTCCATGAACATCAGATGGTTGATTCTGTTGCCTCTTTTCTTGAGTTGGTACCCGGAATCCATCTTCTGTAGTACTTTTGTCATGGGAATCATGGCTACTACGAAGAGTAGTGGGGACAGCGAGTCGCCCTGGAAGATCCCTCTCCTGATATTAACCCTCTGCTAGTCTATTCCAGAGCTTGTAAGTATTGTATTCCAGTTGCGCATTGTATTTTTGAGGAAGCTGATGGTGTTTTCCTCTGCCCCATATATTTTCAGGCATTCTATTAGCCATGTGTGTAGTATCATGTCGAAGGCTTTCTTATAGTCTATCCATGCCATGCTTAGGTTGGTTTTCCTTCTGCTGTTCTTCATTACCATTTTGTCTATCAGGAGCTGGTCTTTTGTGCCCCTACACTTCCTTCTGCAGCCTTTCTGTTGGTGGGGGATGGTGTTTGTCTCCTCTAGGTAATTGTATAGCCTTTCACTGATGATACCTGTTAGTAACTTCCACATTATTGGTAGGCAGGTGATAGGCCTGTAGTTACTGGCTATATTTCCCTTACTCTTGTCTTTTTGTACTAAGGATGTTCTTCCTGTGGTCATCCATTTGGGTGCATGGTGATTTGAGATACAATGCTGGAGTTGTTCTGCTATTCGTGGGTGTAGGGCCTTGAAGTTTTTGAGCCAGTATCCATGGGCTTCATCGGGACCTGGGGCTTTCCAGTTTGGCATTTTCTTTAGTTGGTGTCCGACTGTGTCTGTCGTGATCTCTGTGAATCTTTGTTTTATTCTCCCTGTTTCTTCTTCCTTGACTTCCTGGAGCCATGTTGCATGTTTGTTGTGTGATCCCGGATTGCTCCATATGTTTTCCCAGAGTCTCTTACTTGGTTCGGCTTCAGGAATTTCTGGGTGGTTGTCTTCCCCTCTTAGTTGGCTGTATAAGTCTTTTCTGGTTGGTTCCGAATAGTTTGTTTTCTGTTGGTATCCCTTATTCCTGTTCATGTACCGTTGGATCTTATGTACTTTGGTTTGGCCTTAACCTCTGTTTTACATTTCTTCTATGGTGTTGTTTAGTCCCCATCTCTTGTACTTTGTATTTCCTCGTTGAGTTCCTCCCTTGTTTTCTTGCTTCTTAGCCTTTTTTCTGCCATCTGTTTCAGTTTACTCAAGTCAGATCTCATCACCATGATTTGCTTTTCCAGGCGCCTTTTCCAAGGAGGTTGCTGTTTTGGTTCTGTTGGGTTGGTTTGTTGTGTGGTGGTGGTGGTGTTCGAATCCCCATCAGTTCTGCTACTAATCTTGCTCCTGCATATGCCAAGTTATTTGTTTCTGTGATATTGGTGGTGTGTATTATGCCCATTATTTCATTGACCTCACTTGTTTTCTCCCTTAATTTCTTGGTGTTGTAGGCTTTCATGGAGGGGATCTTTGTTCTCTCTGTATCTGGCTCCATCCATTGTCTAATCTTTTCTACCCATTCATTCCTCTCTGTTACTTCGTCGGTGTTTCTTCGTGTGTCGTTGTTTGATATTATTAAAAGTAATGGAAGAGTTCACAGAATTGATTCTATATAAAATTCTTTCAATTCTCCTTATGATTTGTCTTTGTGGCACGCTGGTATTTTAAAGCAGCTGGCCAATATTCATTGTCCTGTGGGTCGTTAACGGAATTTCGGGCTGGTGTTATCAAAGGCAACTGGTTATCAGGGACAGGCTGGGGTCGTCAGGGGTCTGTCCAGTGAATACTGGATAGACCCCTGACGACTACAGCCTGTTCCCGACCTACGAGAGTATACCTGTAGACGACCCCAGCCTGTCCCTGATAACCTGTTGCCTTTGATAACACCAGCGCGAAATTCCGTTGACGACCTACAGCACAATGAATATTGGCCAGCTGCTTTATAATACCAGCATGCCAGAAAGACAAATCATAAGGAGAATTGAAAGAATTTTATATAGAATCAATTCTGTGATTTCTCCCATTATTTTTATTTTTAATACATGTTTAAAAAGAAAAGAATGTCTGTTTCCAGCATATTATTATTATTATTATTATTTCCCACTGAATATCCTAGGCTTATTTGTAGTCCCATTATCCCAACTCCCTCCTTCCCAACTCCTTATTTAACATTCAACCGCTTGTTGTTATACACACTGTTTGATTAAAGCTGCCACTTTCACCTCCACTACTAGAGGAGGCTGCTCCTCATTCTTTCTGTTCCGTTTTGCTGGTGAGCAGCGGTGATGTTCGTCAAAAGCATTGCGTGTACTTGTGTGCGTGGTTGTGGAAATATGGCTGACTGTCTATGTGTGCGTGAATGTGTATTAAAAATGGCTGTCTAGCTGTATATCTACAATATGAATATGTGTGTGTATATAACTTTGTGTATATATATGTATATATGTGTGCTTTGTATATATATATATATATATATATATAATATATATATATATATATTAGTATATATATATATATCTATTATACACACACACATATATACTGTAGATGCACAGCTGGACAGCCATTTTTAGTACACATTCACACACACACACATCACTTAGACAGTCAGCCATATATATATATATATGTATATATATATATATATATATATATATATATATATATAGATAGATAGATAGATAGATAGATAGATAGATAGATAGATATATATATATATATATATATATATATATATATATATATGAATACATTTACTATATTTATGTGTGTGTATAATATGATATATATACATTATATACATTTATAATACACATATATAAATATATATATTATGGGCCTTTAGCGATCGGAAGCGATCTCATCCCTGGGGCATCCTCGCCAATGGAGTGTCATCGAATGGGGTTTTATTTTTACCAGGGATGGACCCTTCCCCATTCTCAGCTCCAATAGCTAGCCAAGAGAGATGGCATCTTCCCTCCTGCCACACCAGGATCAAATATTTTGCACGTACTGTATGAGGCATTGAATTTACGGGTTTTATGCCATGCCAAAGGTTGCCACGAACTTACGGTTTTTTACGCCGTGCCAGAGGTTTGCCACAGTATCTATGCAAGTATTCAACCCCATTATGCATTGCATAGCCATACTTTGCATATATAAAAGCTTGAACTTACAGGTTTTTTACGCCACGCCCAGAGGTTGCCACACGTAGTATATGCATATTCAAAACCCATTATGCATTGCATAATGCCATACTTTGCATATATAAAAGGCATTGAACTTACAGGTTTTTACGCCACGCCAGAGGTTTGCCACACGTAGTATATGCAAGTATTCAACCCATTTATTGCATTGCATAAGCCATACTTTGCATATATAAAAAGGCATTGAAAACTTACGGGTTTTTACGCCACGCCAGAGGTTTGCCATGGTAGTATATGCAAGTATTCAACCCATTATGCATTGCATAAGCATACTTTGCATATATAAAAGGCATTGAACTTACGGTTTTTACGCCACGACGAGGTTGCCACACGTAGTATATGCAAGATTTCAACCCATTATGCATTGCATAAGCCATACTTTGCATATATAAAAGGCATTGAACTTAGGGTTTTTACACGCCACGCCAGCGGTTGCCACGTAGTATATGCAAGTATTCAACCCATTATGCATTGCATAATCCATACTTTGCATATATAAAAGGCATTGAACTTACGGGTGTTTTACGCCCGCGCCAGAGGCATAAGCCATACTTTACTTTGCATATAATAAAAGGCATTGAACTTAGGGTTTTTTACGCCGCGCCCAGAGGTTGCCACAGTAGTATATCAAGTATTCAACCCAGTATGCATTGCATAACCCATACTTTGCATATATAAAAGGGCATTGAACTTACGGGTTTTTTTACGCCGCGCCAGGGTTGCCACGTAGTATATGCAAGTATTCCAACAACCCATTATGCATTGCATAAGCCATACTTTGCATATATAAAAGGCATTGAACTTACGGGTATTTACGCCGCGCCAGAGGTTGCCACGGTAGTATATAGCAAGTATTCAACCCCATTATGCATCTGCATAATGCCATACTTTGCATATATAAAAGGCATTAAACTTACGGGTTTTTACGCCGCGCCAGAGGTTTGCCACAGTAGTATATGCAAGTATTCACTCCCATTATGCATTGCATAGCCATACTTTGCATATAAAATGGCATTGAACTTAACTGGTTTTTACGCCGCGCCAGAGGTTGCCACAGTAGTATATGCAAGTATTCAACCCATTAGCATTGAATAAGCCATACTTTGCATATATAAAAGGACATTGAAACTTTACGGGTTTTTAGCGCGGCAGAGGTTGCCACAGTAGTATAATGCAAAGTATTCAACCCATTATACATTGCCAATAAGCCAGACTTTGCATATATAAAAAGACATTGAACTTACGGGTTTTTTGGCGCGCGCCAGAGGTTGCCACAGTAGTATATGCAAGTATTCAACCCCATTATGCATTGCATTAGCCATACTTTGCATATATAAAAGGCATTGAACTTACTGGTTTTTACGCCGCGCCAGAGGTTGCCCCACGTAGTATAATGCAAGTATTCAACCCATTTATGCATTGCATTAGCCATACTTTGCATATATAAAAGGCATTGAACTTACGGGTTTTTACGCCGCGCCAGAGGTTGCCACAGTAGTATAATGCAAGTATTCAACCCAATTATGCATTGCAATAAGCCATACTTTGCATATATTAAAAGGCATTGAACTTACGGGTTTTTACGCCGCGGCCAGAGGTTTGCCAGTATATATGCAAGTAATTCAACCCATTATGCTTGCATAAGCCATACTTTTGTTCATATATAAAAGGCATTGAACTTACGGGTTTTATGCAGTATTTCAACCCATTATGCATGCATAAGCCATACTTTGCATATATAAAAGGCATTGAACTTACGGTTTTTTTACGCCGGCGCCCAGAGGTTGCCACAGTAGTATATTCAAGTATTCAACCCATTATGCATTGCATAAGCCATAACTTTGCATATATAAAAGGCATTGAAAACTTACGGTTTTTTACGCCGCCCAGAGTTCCACAGTAGTATATGCAAGGAAAGTTCTTAAACCCATTATGCATTGCATAAGCCATACTTTGCATATATAAAAGGCATTGAACTTACGGGTTTTTACGCCGCGCCACGAGGTTGCCACAGTAGTAATATGCAAAGTATTCAACTTATGCATTGCATAAGCCATACTTTGCATATATAAAAGGAAAGGCATTGAACTTACGGGTTTTTACGCTGCGCCAGAGGTTGCCACAGTAGTATATGAAGTATTCAACCCATTATGCATTTGCATAACTTTGCATATATAAATAAAGGCATTGAAACTTACGGGTTTTTACGCCGCGCCAGAGGTTGCCCCACAGTAGTATATGCAAGTATTCACCCATTATGCATTGCATAATTCCATACTTTGCATATATAAAAGGCATTGAACTTACGGGTTTTTACGCCGCGCCAGAGTTGCCACAGTAGTAATGCAAGTATTCAACCCATTATGCATTGCATAAGCCATACTTTGCATAATATAAAAAGGCATTGAACTTACGGGTTTTTACGCCGCGCCAGAGGTTGCCACAAGTAGTATATGCAAGTATTCAACCCATTTATGCATTGCATAAGCCATACTTTGATATAGAAGAGCATTGAACTTACGGGTTTTTACGCCCGCGCCAGAGGTTGCCACAGTAGTATATGCAAATTATTCAACCCATTATGCATTGCATAAGCCATACTTTGCATATACAAAAGGCATTGAACTTACGGGTTTTTACGCCACGCCAGAGGTTGCCACTGCAGTATATGCAAAAAATGTGATTTAATACATTGCAGTGCCATAATCCAAGTAGGTGGATTTGGTATCGTTAACCCATTCCAGATGGGTATCATGGTGGCAGGAGAGGGGGTGCCCTGTGACCCCTGAACAGCTGTTGGCTCTCATCCTGATAGCTTGTCTTCCAGCCTCCTAACAGCTGTTAGGTCTCATTCTGAGAGCTTGTCCTCCAGCCTCCAAATAGCTGTTGGCTCTTATCCTGAGAGCTTGTCCTCCACCTTCCGAACAGCTGTTAGCTCTCATCCTGAGAGCTTGTCCTCCACCCTCCGAACAGCTGTTAGCTCTCATCCTGAGAGCTGGTCCTCCTTCCTCTGAATAACTGTTGGCTCTCATCCTGATAGTTGGGCCTCCTGCCTCCATCAAGGAGATGAGAGAATCGCCAAGGATGCCTGATGAAAAGCCTGTTCACAAGACTTGTCTTTACCGCTACAAAGAAAAAACAGCCCGTGTGAAGAATTTTGACTGGTCATCAGTTGATGATGCTGCGTCGTGTTCCAGAGGCATTGCGATTTTCTTGGCCCATCGATGGTTTTGATTGCAGAATTGGTGTGTAGGAGGTGGGGGGACCTCCCATTGTTGTTTGCTGCCGGGGGGAGCAGCAGAACACCCATCTTGCAGTCAAGCTCATCAAATGGACCAAGAAGATCGCAGGGCCTCTAGAACACGACGCAGCAGCATCACCTGGTGACAAGACAAAATCATTCACAATTTTGGTTAATCACAGGCTGTTTGTTCTCGGTTTTGTTTCTTTCTAGTTTCCTTTAGTTTTCTTCCTCTTCGTTTGTCCTTCCAGGTTTCTTCTTCTTGGCTTTTCATTGTCTTCTGAGGATCTTTCAAACACACATCTGCCAGGTCCTTGATGAATTCCCTGACTGCGTTGTATTTTCTTCTTTCATCAGTAATCACACAGGGAGATCATTAGCATAGTTGACTTTGTGCATGATATCCATTCTGCGCTGTCGCTCGTCTTTAGACCCTTGGCAGTTATCAGGGTTAAACTTGAGTGTCCGCTTCTTGTAGGCCCCACTTTCTTTATTTCTTCAAATTAGCATCCTCTGCAATACCTAGGATGTAGTATGGGCAGCCATGACGTTGCATTCTTTGCAAGGTTCTGGCGGCTGCAACCAAATCTTCTTGATCATCTAATTTCTCAAGCTGCGTCATAGCTTGGCTGTGTCTGCCAAGCAATAAGAGACATAATCCCAGTCTTCGCCTGCAGTCCACTTGATCGTCGTTCCATATCCAAGACTCTGAGGCAAACATTCACTTGCTTCTTCCAGTCGTCCTAGCTTATAGAACAGTGTTCCTTTGGACCGTGTTTTCTTCAATCAGAGCATCACTCTTATTCTTTTCATTTGCCATAGAATTGTATACCACGGTAACTGGTGGTTCACGTTCCTCTAAAATTCCTCATTAATTTTTTCATTCTCCTGATGAAGCGACTGAACTGTGGTTTCCTGGATATGTACTTTCTTCTGATCGCCTAGATCCTTTCGTGCAAGAACAAATGATACTTCTCTCTGCGAGGCTTGCAATCTCTCCTCGAGTTGTGCCGTCGTCTGGAATAGCTTCTTTCTTTCAGCCTCATGGACCTTGACCTTCTCTTCAAGGTATCCACAGTAGAAGTCATTGTCCACAGCTTGGTTCTGGAGTTCTTCCAGTTTTTCTCGATGGTTCTCACATTCTTTCTCCTTCCGTGCTAGTTGTTCGTTTATATTTTCAACATCCTTGGCCTTCAGGAAAAATGCGTCTTCCAACTCTTCTATTTTCTTCTTCAGGAGTTTATTTTCCTCTTCAGCGTTATGCTTTTCATCCATGAACTCGTCAAGTAAATCTTGATTCTTTCTCATCAGAGCAGCCTCGTTGAAATTCATATCTTCGAGTTCATCTAGGAGGAGAAAGTTCTCCGACGTTACATTCTTCCAATCTTCTTTCAAAAGCGAGATCATTTCCGTTGCGTAGTAAAGGTCGTCGTCGTTTTTCTGCGCAGTAGTATCTTGACCAATCTGGAGAGCCTTCTGGTCTTCAATGCACTGATGTGCTCGGCCAAAAAGTGCTCCCAGAACAAGAGCTACTGCTTGTTTACTAATAAATAATCCGAGGTTTCGGATCCAATTTCCATTTATGAAAGTACCACTGATCCGGCGGTGGGATCAGAGCAATAGGTTTTTGTTTTTTCACAACTAAAAGCTAAATTTACCAAGGGGGCAAACATGGTTACCTTTCTTTCTTCTGATCAAATATTTCGAATTGGATAATACCACTAGAGCTCCAGGAATTCCCCAGATCTTCATTTTGGCTCCGAGGCCAATTTTCTTGCTTCGGGAGATTCCACACGGAGCCTTCGGAAGGGCTTGGAGTAACTGAAGGCTCCTGAAGACTGCGACGGCTTCAGAAACATGCAAATGGAGACGACTTTAAAAATGAACCAGTAAATATGTCCTTCCCTCGAGAAAGTAACTAAAAAGAGAGCTGGAAATGTTAACATTTTAGTCACAGATGATTATGAAACAAAATAAATTATACAAAAATTGAGAATTGAAAAAAATTTTGTCGTTAAGGTTTTTTTAATGAGAGAAGCGTAAAATTCTTTGGGCTTCCGCGCGCTCTCTCTCTCTCACACACACACACGTACATATATGTATACATGTATAGCCATATACATATACGTATATATATATAAATACACACAAGTATATATTCATATATATATACATATATATATATATGTATATATATATATATATACATATATATATATATATATATATATATATATATATACATATATATATATATATATATATATGATATATATATACATATATATATATATATATATATATATATATATATCTATATATATATATATGTGATAAAAGGCCCATAAAGCACCATTTCACGTTCCAACAATACATTTCAGACGCTTTCGTCTGTGCCCCTTTTCACTGGTAAAATATTTTACCAGTGAAGCGTCTGGATTGCATTGTTTGCAACGCATAAATGTGTTTATGGGCCTTCTATCTTTCATATTGTACTACTGTATTAGAGTAATCTATATATATGTATATATATATATATATATATATATATATATATATATATATATATATATATATATTTAGTTGTTCTTACATAATAATTGAGGCTATGCTGAACATCATGCTTCTGTATTTGGCATACTGGCTGCCGATGAGTGGGAATTTCTATCTATCATTGTGATATCATTCCTTATACTCTTTTTTCTCATGCCAGAGGTTGTAGTTTTTCTGTAAAAGAATACTATTTGTCTGTCCATCCGACATTTTTTTTCTCTCCGCCCTCAGATCTTAGAAACTATTGAGGCTAGAGGGCTGCAAATTTGCATGTGATCATCCACCCTCCAGTCATCAAACATACCAAATTGCAGTCCTTTGTCCTCAGTAGTTTTTATTTTATTCAAGTGTTATGATTAATGTATAGTTTTTCCATATTATTATTATTATTATTATTATTAGAGTTATGAAAAGTCGGTTTTGCTATTTCAATTTAATAAATTCATGTTTAATACTTTACTGTATGAATTGAAGTGTTGAGCTTTTATTTTTTTTTATTTTTGAAATATCGTAGGTTACCAAATGTCATTTAACTTTGTGGAATTCACGTTTGTTATTTAGTTTTTGTTTATTTATAAACTAAGGTTTTCTCTATATTGGGTATTTAAAACAGCCTAATGCGTAAATTCATTGAACTATAGCTTGAAGTTATACTTTTTAAAACCAAGGCAATGCTAAGAGAGAGAGAGAGACCTTACCTTACAGACCTTACATCTTGTTCGGGTTGCCCCAGGTCCCTCAGTGTGAGGCACCTCTAATGTCTACCAGAGAGTTGCTAGTACATCTTCCGGTATATTTTGCATCTTCCAATCTTGGATGGTCTGGGATTCAGTTTTTAGATATTTGTCGAGCTTATTCTTAAAACACATCTACGCTCACTCCTGATATATTCCTCAGATGAGCTGGCATTGAATACGCTGCATTATCGATGCTGGGTGCGTAGTGGATTAATGTCCTGTGTGCTTTCCTTATTTTTCCTGGTATGTTTTGGGCACTATTAATCTACCTCTGCTTGCTCTTTCTGATATTTTTAGTTCCATGATATTTTCTGCTATTCCTTCTATCTGTTTCCATGCCTGAATTATCATGTAGCGTTCTCTTCTCCTTTCTAGACTATATAATTTTAAGAATTGTAGTCTTTCCCAGTAGTCTAGGTCCTTAACTTCTTCTATTCTAGCTGTAAAGGACCTTTGTACACTCTCTATTTGTGCAATATCCTTTGATAGTGTGGGTACCATATCATATTGCAATATTCAAGTGGACTACGAACATATGTTTTTATAAAGCATAATCATGTGTTTTCAGCTTTTCTTGTTTTGAAGTGCCGTAACAACATTCCCATTTTTGCTGCTTTACATTTTGCCAACAGAGTTGCTATTTGATCATTGCATAACATGTTCCTATTCATCATCACACCAAGGTCTTTCTTTAACTGACTTCCCTTCCTTTGTTTGATGGGTCTCAATTATTAGGTCCCGTTATATCGACATATAGCTTTCTTTCTCTGTCTCCATAATTTTATTGATTCAATTTATCAGAGTTAAATAACCATCCTATTTACCTCTGCCCAATCATATACTTTGTTAAGGTCTCTTTGTAGAGCGTTCCTATCTTCATCACAAGTAATTTCTCTACTTATTCTTGTGGTCATCTGCGAAACTACTCACTACCGAATCCTTCACATTATGTCTATGTCTTCAATCATAATAACAAACAGTATTGCAGCTAACACCGTACCTTGCGGCACACCGGAATACCTTACCTTGACTTCATCCGATTTCTCGTCGTTTGCAATAACTATCTGTTTTTCTGTGTGTAAAAATTCTTTTAACCATCTTCCTACTTTATCCACGATATTGGGTTTTGTTTTCTAATTTTCTCGCTAATATATTATTGGTCTACTTTATCAAAAGCTTTTGCAAAGTCTAAATAAACCACATCTGTTTCATTTCCGCTTTTCATATTTTTGAATATGTTCTCACGGTGGACCTAACAGTTGGGTTTGTACTTTTTCCGGGTACGAAACCATGTTGTCCTTTATTAAGCAAATTATTTTTTATTAAATGTTTCATAATATTTTTCTTCATTACCCTTTCATACACTTTCATAATATGTGATGTTAGACTCACAGGCCTATAATTACTTGCCTCTAGTCTTGATCCACTTTTGAAAGTAGGGGTAATATATGCTTAATTTATGCTCATCATAAATCTTGCCTGTATCTACTGAGAGAGAGAGAGAAGAGAGAGAGAGAGAGAGAGAGAGAGAGAGATGGCCTGTGTAGCATTAAAACATAAATTTTGGCGGTTTGGTTGCAATTGCAATAAAACCATGCTTGATATTTCTCTTGAAGAAATTCATGGTTTAATAAAAACTCAGCTCATGATTTAGATTTAATTGACCTACAATTGTTGTTTCCCTTTGAAAAATGCAAACTTTATTTTTTTATGTTCCAAACTTAAAAGCTTGACTTACTGAGCTGAGTTTTTCTAAACCTCATCGCAATAGTTTGATTTGATAAAACCCAATCGTTCATCCTAGTCATGATATTTGTTTGCAGAACAAAGTTCGACATTTCGGTTTATTAACTTCAAGTGTAAATGTAGATACAAGTTTTACTGAACCCAGCTTGTAATTTCAGTTTACTGAGCCTCTGCATGTTTCGCTTTACTAATCCCAAGCTTAATTCCGGTTGACTGAATCTTAGCTTGAGTTGACTGAACCCTAGGTTGATATCTCTACTTAAACCTAACGGTTTCAGTTTGGTATTTAGTTTTACTAAACCTGGACAGGATATATTGGTACACTTAACCCAAGCTTGAAATATCACTTTACAGAACTTCAGCTTGATACTTCTGCTAATTAAAACCGGTCTTGATAGTTGTTACTAAGAACCCAATCTTATATTTCGGTTTAATATGTCAGGTAATTAACCCAAGGCTTGAAATTATGATTTTATTTATTTATTTATAAAATAAAAAGCTTAGTATGTCGCCGCTGTACAAACCAAACCAAATCTTGACATTTCAAGTATTCGCTGTGCCAAGACCTCGTTTTAATATATATATTTTTTATCAGCTTCTGGTTGGTTTGTCACCTGTGGGGGGCCAAGGGTAACATTACTTTAGGAATGGCAGGAATAAGAGACTGGGAATTGGGGTTGGATCGGAGAACACACGCGTTTCAGGGGGAATTGGCGAACATTGCAGCGGCAGAGAGAAAGCTCCCAAATTGGGCATGAGCACACAAAAAATCGCGTGGGCGGCGGGATGACGGTGGGCATTGAGCAAAAACAGACGTGAGACGGGATGCAACTACGTATGATCTGAGAGCGAGGGCATGGGCATATGGATCAAAATTAAAGCAGATGTTCGAAGAATTCTTAAAGGAAAAACGAGACTTCCATAATTACCGAAGAAGGCAAAATCGAAAGAGGATGAGGCTTTTTTGGAAATAGGAAGAGGTTGGAGTAAATGGAGGAGGCAGGAGGAGGGAGAAGGAAGAGGTGGAGGAGAAAAATAGAAGGAGGAGGAGGAGGAGTAGGAGTCAGAAGAAGAAAGGGTGGCTGGGTGGAGGGAGCTGATTGAAGTTAAAAAGTTCAGTATATCTTAGTTTACCAGACCACTGAGCTGATTAACAGCTCTCCAGGGCTGGCCCGAAAGATTAAATATTTTTACTGGGCTAGGAACCAATTGGTTACCTAGCAACGGGAACTACAATTTATTGTGGGATCCGAGAAGTGAATTTTTATCACCAGAAATAAATTCCTCTGATTCCGCTTTGGCAGAGCTGGGAATCAACTTCGGACCACCGGATTGGCAGCCGAGCTCGAAAACCACCCGTCCAGGGTGGAACTATATGTTGATTGAAGTCACGTGATTACTATGTATACCACTGTTCGTTCGAATAGTAAAATTCAACAACGTCAGGTCTGGATAGTACTTGGATTGGTGACCACAAGGAAAGCCAGACGCCGTCGGACGATTCATTATTCGTCATCCTTGAGTTTCAACCGACTTCCTCGTGGGTTTTCATTTATTTATTCCTTTTTGTACTTTTTTTATATAGTTTTACTCCCATTTACGTATTCTCTGACTCATAATTACATTTAATCTTTTGAGAGGTAGGTTTTTATCAAGCTTTTGGTATTTTAATCCACACTCCTCCTCCTCCTCCCTATTTGTTTGTGTGGTGGGTGATGGGACAGGGATAGGTAAAGGCCTCCTTGGGTTGACCATCCCATTGGCTATTGCACGTTGACAGTTTTTTTTCTTTTGATACAGGTGTTTGTTATAATCATATACCTTGAGAAAACTATCCCGCTGTTACACGCTATATTACTACAAACCCGTGTTGATTGCATTGTTTGTCATGAAAATCATTGGAATTTATCGTTCTAAATTTGACTGCAGTGTTACTAGAGACTCGGTGTTTCTACATTATATGTAATTTGGTTTTGCTATTTGTTTGTTATTTACTGCTCTTTACTGTGCTTTTTTTTTCATAGTATTCACGACTGCGCGGAAAATAATTCCAAGTGGTGTATAAAAAAGACAACCAAAGTAAATGGGAAATAACCAATGAATATACCGATAGATATATGGATGGAGAACTGAAAAGAGAAATTTAAGGCGATGGGGCGTTGCTTTGAAGTATTGCTGCAGTCTTTGTAAAGTAGCATTACAAATCTTTTAAAATATTATTGAAGCCTTATGAAAACTTGAGATTATCAACATTCAAAACACTGCCGGGAGGATGTTTCCATATTTTATTGTAAAGGGAAAGGTAATAAAAAAAAAAAAAAAAAAAAAAAAAAAAAAAAAAAAAAAAAAAAAAAAAAAAAAAAAAAAAAAAAAATATGAGACTACTTGTGGCACCCTGGCGTCTCAACAGAATGTTGATGATGGACAAAACGAGTTACACCCCCGTAGCGGGGTGTGACTCGTAAGGCTCTTCGCAACGGCCTTTTGTACCCTAGCTGCATCCCCTTTCATTTCTTTTACTGTACTTCCGTTCATATTATCTTTCTTCCATCTCACTTTCTACCCTCTGCTAACAATTGTTTCATAATGCAACAACGAAGTTTTCCTCATGTTACACCTTTCAAACATTTTTACTCTGAACTCCCTTTCCATCGCTGAATGACCTCATAGGTCCCAGTGTTTGGTCTTTGGCCTAAACTTCATATGCCATTCCTATTGACCACCATTGTTTGGAAGAAGGAAACCACCACTTCCAGCAGTTTTATGGAACCAATAAGGACCCTTGGAGGATTTTAGCTTCCGCACAAAAGGTACCAGAATGAGAAGAGGCTTCATGGATGACAAAATTAGATTTTCGTCAGATGAATCGAGTATTAGAATAAGCTGACTAATACTAGGCACTTTTTCCTGGCCATCAGTAGAGTATGAACGTTGGTGTAAACTAGCAACCTCGTCTTATAAAGTTTTTTCCTATATAAGTTACAGAACATTATGATGACCCCAAAACTAACCAAAAGGAGCAAAAATTAGGAATTGAAAGTTGCATCAGACCTTTAGAGTCTGATATTAGCTGCATTTGGTTACAGTGGTGCTTCAGAAACTAACAAAAGTGCTTGTCAGAAAGTCCGATACTGTAGAATTCATCATTCCTCTGTTTTGTATCAAGATTTTCTCGAATTTCAATCCGATTTTCGATCATACAGACTAACATATCCAGGGATTTCAGTAATCGTATTTTGATAATCCTTCCTTTTAAATGATTACAGTCATCATTTACATTTCCCCCCAAAAGGGGATGGGGGGCGGAGGGAGTGGTAGTGCACCTCAGGGTGTACGCTGTAGGCACTACTCAAGGTTCTTTGTAGCATCCATTCGGTCCCCAGCTTCAACCCCTTTAATTCCTTTTACTGTAGCTCCATTCAAATTCTCTTTCTTCTGTCTTGCTATCCACCTCCTAACAATTATTTCGTCGTGCGACTGCGAGGCTTTCCTCCTGTTGCATTTGTCAAACCTTTCCATTTTCAATTTCCCTGTCAGCACTGAATGACTTCATAAGTCCCAGCGCTTGGCCTTCCTTACCATTATTTATATCCTACAAAATATATATATATATATATTTCTTGTTTTTTTCCTTCACGACTCTTCACTTGCAGTGTTGCAATGCGCAAGTTAAGAGACAGTGGCCATCATCAGTGCTAATTAGAAAAAGAAATGTTTAACATTTTCATTCTTCCTTTTGTAATTAATTTTTCTGGTTTAATATCACCCGGCAGTGTCCATCACAAATTCGTGGTCTTTTGTCTCTTTACGAAAGCATTCATCATCTCTCAGAGTTCTCGGTATTTTCGCACATTTATTCCCTCAACGTCCAGGTTATATAGATGTACAGTAAGTTCCAGAAGTGAAGCGACAAATCTCAGAATTGATCGTACTTCTATAGAAACTCATAGGATTGCCAGTTATTATATTTTATTCCAATTATTGTCATCCTATTTATCTGATAATACGTATCAGTGATTAACTGTATAAGCGCACAAAGTATTTCCCCAGTGAATGATCAATGTTAGTTCAGTAATTGTTTATTAATAGAAAAAAAAAAAGAATTTCCCCAAAGAAACATCTGCGGCTTGCAAAGTGTGATATGAAGTGTTCATCATAGAGTGGCAGCAGGACCCGCGTGCATAAGTATTGGCCTAATATTTGTAAATTAACTTTCTACTTTTATAGCGTTATATCGAAAGTTATTATGATTTCTTTTGATAAAGCACAGAGAAGTTTAGCATCTGATTAAATGAAATATAAATAAGACAAGTTGGTGTTAAAAAAAAACGAAATCCAAGTTATGTGTGCGTTTAGCGTTGGTTACATGGTTAGGCCTATTTCAAGAATCAAGGAAATATATTTTCCAGCTTGTTAGTTAATAATTTCATAGAATTTCTCGATTGTTCATGTTAGGATTAACACGTGAGTGTTGTAGCTACCAGTTGGTCTTTTTGTTAAATGAATTTAACTTTTGTTGAATATAATTATCCGTTTTATCCCTGTTCCATACATCAGTTACTTTTTTATTTCATGACTATCAAAATGCTGGACAATGTGTATATCTGAGTATTTGTGTTTCTAAGGATTCAAGACTTTGTGGAAAAATTTGGGAACTTTACTATTTTTTGTGGGGTGGGGGGTGGCGTGTGGGTGGGAGAGACCATGCTTTTCTAAATTAGCCTGCTCGTACCCAGAAAATCACAAGTATTACTACGCCTCGCCTGTTTCTGATAGAAGTGACTTTTCGATCAGAGATCGACATTTGGAAAATATTTGGTGGGGGTAAAGATAGGTTTAACTAAACAGAAAAAACAGGGTTAGCATCGACAAAATTCGTGTTGCCTTAATCACTGCCATTTTTACAATAACAATTGTAAGCTTGAACAGAAGTTTTTTTTTTTTTATATATATATATATATATAAAGTGCCTTAAGTATCCTATGCAGAACTTTATCTCCTTCATTTTCCCTTTGAAATACAAAAGAGTAATGCATATATGGGAAAGTAAATGTGGAGTTCCTTTACCATAAGCAAGGAATGACGGGCATTCAGTCATTTATTTCCCATCTAGGGAAGATTTAATGTAGAATAGCAAATGTTATATAGATTTGTCATTCATAAGGCATATTCTGTTTTTCAAACAATTTTGATGTCGGTTTATAAAAACATTTGTCAACAGGTTTGAAAAAAACGAAGAGCAGCAACTATGTGGTGTATAGTGTGACGAGACTAAATTGGTGCGTCCACACGGTCGAACAATGTCCGGCGGACAAACATTGTTACCAATTAACAATTATCTGCCGGTCTTGGCCTTGTGAGCAAAGTAAAAACAGTGGTATACAACCTCATCTGGAACCACTGTTTGTTGCCAGATCTACTTCCATAGTTTCAGCGCTTATGACATTATCCTGCTTCGCCTATGATATGGTAATAATGTTTGTTCGTCGGATATTGTTCGATCGTGTGGACGCACCTTAAGCTGACATTTTTCAAGTCCCTTAAAAACGGACTCTCTCGTCTTGCGTTGTAATTCTCGTGATTATTTTAAGACTCTTTGGTCCTTTTGTGTTTTTTACTCGAAGAAGAGTGCAAAAAGACCCCTCTCGTCTGGTATCCCTAAGGAGGGCCCGCCCCCCGACGACGACCAAGGCTTTGTAACAGTTCGAAAGAAAAAGGAGAAAAACCAGACGAAAACTCCGTTACCCTACAACATTAGCAATAACCAGCTCCCCTCGACATCTGCACCGAACATGACCAGTCACATCGATTCCCCGGCACTACCAAAATTTAGATCAGTGACAAACGAAGGCCAGACATCACGAGCAGCAGTGCTGGCCCTCGAGAAGAAATACCCCGGAGCAAATCTCACAGCCAGACCGAACCTGAAGGGAGAATTCACCATCACTTAAAGGGATCAGAAATCGGCAGAACTCCTAAAAAACGACAGCTCGTGTTTGCTACTCGATCCCGCTGAAAAAATTACGAAGGGGATGATCTGCAAAGTCCCCAAATACCACCATCGATCGAGTCCTCAAAGTGCCCAACATCATGAGCGCCGAGATGAAATTGAAGCCACCTTTGAAGGACAAATACCGTCGGGACGAACTTCGGGACCCTTGGCACCTACCAGACAGAAGCATTCATACCAGAACCTTTGAGATGTTTCAAGTGTCAGATGTTCGGGAGGTTTGGGTACCATAAGAACGAGTGCACGTCCCACCACATATACGGGATATGCAGCCTGCAACATGAAACTGAAGTGTGTTTAAAGAAATTCAAGGCAAAAGGTCTCACAGTTGCCCGATGCCCCAACTGTAAGCAGTAACATCATGCTTGGTTCAAGGGATGTCCTGCCAGACTAGAAAAGATCAGGAAGATGGAGGACATCCCTCCCCCACCTGCAAGACCTCAAGAGCGACAACCATGGCCGCCCAGGAGACCTCCATTCAGCCCCAGATTCGACTCAAGAACGAATCTGCCTCCTGCAGCACAGACCCCTCAACCTTCCCTTTCCCAACCTCCGCAACCCCGGCGCCATATTCCTAATCCCTCACCATCTCCTTATCACCACATTCCCGCTGCCCAACCTCCTCCAACCCCTTTGGAAATTCCCCCAACCCCTACACCGCCAAGTTGTTCCTGTTTTGCGTGTCGAAGCAGGAACCCAGACAGAACCACCGCCAGTCCAACGTATGGATGGACAAACCCAAACTAGGAAACAGTCCTTGGTGTTTCTTAGTGGATTAACACAGACTGATCTAATTATTGAGGAGGACGTAAGATATGACAGAAAGGTCATTATCACCTACAGGAAACTTAACGACCTCCTGATCAAAACAGTTAAAGAAGCCAGAAAAAGCTTCTCAACGACGATGGCATAGGAAATCTACATATTTAGAGACCAAGAAATATGAAATTGATCTCCCTGACCACCTCCTTGAAGATGAGCACCGTTTCCGCCAAGAGAATTTGTTGTTAACTATTTAGTTAGCAATTAATTGCTTTTTCTACCACTAAAACTTCCTTTCTCCTTCGTTTTCGGCCTCCTCACGTCTAACGACCGAAATTTTTCAACTATTACTAACTACCGCTTAAGCTGGTGCTAAATTCTGCTTTGGTGTCTCTAAAACTTGCATATTTTTGTTTTTCTGTCATCGTTCTCTACCACTAACGATAGGTGCTTTTTTTTCTATCATCAAGTTAATGAAAAATGGTATTTCAACTCCATAGATTTTCCCTTTTTCCGTTTTTCTACGACGGTAATTATTTAAATTTTCTTCACTGGCTATCTCTGACTCTCCAGTACTCGCTGCTATGGTTCTTTTCCTCCTGCTGATGGGTGCCTTAGGGCTCACAGTGGTTTGTAACCTCGCCTGTTAACCTTTCATTTCACTTTTTTTCATGCATATCATTTCACTGGCATATTCATATGGTCACAATAAAGGCTCACCTCACATCCTAAAAATCTCACCTTTCCACTTGCAGAAATCAAATGACCTACAGGCTGCTCTATGAGCAAGAGCTCGTGCTGGCATAAGGCCAGCTTAATCTTTAACAACCTTAACTGCCCCGTCCACACGGGCGAGCTTTGCTCGACGAACTTTGTTCGATGTGACGTCAGAAGCGGAGAAACAGCGGGAAAAGTCAGAACTTTGCCCACTGTCAATGCCAACTTTTCCCCCTGATTATTTTAAGGAGGCGTTTTCTCTTCATAAAATTGGCTTTTAGCAGTGTTACCATATGCAGTTCATCTGATTATTTTTTTACTTTATTTATGATTTAATGGTTAGAATGCGTATTTTCCGATGTAGAATTATTTTCCGTGATGTTAGAAAACTATATGTCACTAGCTTAATATAAAGTATTTTTGACGAAGAAAAATAAAGAATTTCAATAAAATTCATTTGTATAAATAAGCAGGATATGTTTCATACCTATTTTCATAATAAAACATAAAAAGACAAAGTGAAGAATTTTTATCTTTAGTTAGTGCTGTGGTCTGTGGTCGGAAAAGCCACGGAGGGTTGCCAGATGTCACCAGAAAGCCACACTAATAGACGAAACTCCTCAAAACGGCAACCCTGAGCCAGACATCATATGCAGCAGTGCTGGCCCTCGAACATCGAACAAAGTTCATCGAGCAAGCTCGCCCGTGTGGTGTCGACGGGGCCTTAGAGCTAGCCCAAGAGATATTTTTTAATCTTTTCATATACAGTACCTAGCATACTTGTATGCACAAACATAATCACGCAGATATTTAAGTAATCTAGAGGTACAAATGTTCTAGACTCATGAAAAAGCAACACGAAAAGAAACTGACGGCTCTATCCTCAGTTTCCAACATTACTCCAAATTTGCTCTAAAATTATATCAAAACTACTCCAACATTACTGCAAAATTACACAGAAATTATTCTCCCAACACTCCAAAATTACTCCCAACAGCTCCAAAATTCTTTCAACTTTACTCCAAAATTTCTCCAAAACTGCTCAAATATGACAAACTGTCCCAACACTACTCCAAAATCACCCCCAACGTTAATCCAAAGTTTCCCCAACATCACTTCAAAATTTTTCCAACATTATTTCAAAATTCCCCAACATTCCTCAAAAATTCCTCCAATATTATTCCAAAATTCCTGCAACATTAATTCCAAATTCCCCCAACGTTACTCCAAAACGCCCCCATTATTATTCTAAAATTCCCCCAATACAGGAATGTCCTAATGTTCCTGACTGAGTTAGTCAAATCCTGATAGAGTTGGACCGTCAAAAATGACCAACGCTAATAGTTTGTTTAATAAATATTGAATAAAATTACTTTGTTTAATATGAGTTTTATTTCCGTTTTTTACAATACCAAACAATAATTAGTAGATCAAACATTAATAAAAGAATTCGAGTTGGTCAAATTTGCTTTTAACGGCCCCTCCCCCCCAACAATCACGTACCCTTGGAGCCATCCCTGCTCCAAGATTATTCCCAAATTCCCCCAATATTATTCAGAAATTCCCCCAATATTATTCCAAGATTCCCCAATATTTCATAATTCCTCCAACATTACTCCATAATTCCTAAATATTCCTAAATTCCCCAACATCACTCCATAATTCCCCCAATATTATTCCAAAATTCTTCCAACATTAATCCAAAATTCCTTCAATATTATTTCAAAATTCCTCAAACATTACTCCGAAATTCCCCCAATATTATTTTTTAAAAATCCCCACAATATTATTACAAAATTTTTCCAACATTAATCCAAAATTCTTTCAATATTATTCCAAAATTCCCCTTTACTAATATTACTCCGAAATTCCCCCATTATTATTCCAAAAAAATTTCCCCAAAACTATTCCAAAATTCCCCAAACATAATCTTTGACACCCTGACCAAAGGTATTGTTGCTTTAGTAGACAACTATCCTATGCCTTTTACTATGCCTATTTACCACCGTTATCGTTTATGTGAGAAATGTCGTAACATTCAATGGGAAGACTGAAAGAATGTAAACTATATTACAGGGGAAACTATTCCTTCAACTCAATGTTCTCCGGTAATAAGGTAAATAGTAAAGGACGGGCTTTGTTACGCACACATTTCTTCCGCGCACATAATGTGTTTGCAGAATTGTGCCAGAAAGTCCAAAGGATTAATAAATTGCTTAGTATCTAAGTAAATAAATTCATGTAAAAGTACATTTTAGCGAAGTTCAATACGCCTAAGGCCATAAGAATTCCAGACAAGTTCAGTCAGGCCAAGGCATTCAAGTAAGTTTCGACCATGTTAAAGTTGAGTTAAGGCAAAGTACCAAAATTAATGGTAAACATGCAGGCAGGACTAAGTTTGTCTAAACATTCTATCAGGTCCATGTAATTAAGTTCAGTCTAAGGCTATGCACAATTAATTCTCATGAGCTCCAATATCATAACAGCTCAATTAAGTAAACACCTCTAGAAGTGAATAAGTAAGAAAACAGATAGTTACGTCTTTAAAACGATCGAGTGAATAAAACGTTGCATTACAGTCTGCCGTACCAATATCCAGTTCGTTAAACATACTGACCTTAATTAACACCTAAACTGAAACAAAGCCTGTCTATACTATAAGGTTAGTTAACTTTACTAAATACCAAACCAATGACCTGTAGTTAGCTATCTTCCTGGAAATAAATTTGTACATTGATATAAATTTTATGCTACTTACCGATGTGTTCCCACGACAAAGGTAACAGATGGTCTTGACAGAGGCCGTTTCAACCCTTTAGTTGTAAAATGATTTGGACAGGATATGGAGGCTTGGATAGGTAAAACTAGGGAAAGCACATAGGAACCAAATATCTTGCGTATTATTAAGTTTGTATAACACTACACTAATAAACTGTACTTCGAAATCGAAGTTAACCCGTGTTTTGTCAGTCCAGCTACCATGCAACCATGCTCCGGGAATGTACACTCGGCAAGGAATGTTAAGTTACAGTTTTGTTTAATCTTCGGACATATAGTGTTCAATAATGTCACACCTGGCAACTCTAGAAAGGGGGCGGAGCTTCAAAATCATAGAGTTTGTTGCTTTCTAGATTTCCATTAACTTTACACTATAAAGATTCTGTAGAGGTCCTTTAATAATTTATACTTGAATGTAGAAACAGGCTCTATATTATTCGTTAATGTTGGTTTGGTAACGTCAGTTCAGGGTAGAATATCCTTTAAAACCTAATGTGAAACCTTATTTATAAGTAATGTTTGACACTAAACTGACGTAACATTCATGCGTAGTTGAAGACGGATCTTAAACAATGAGAGAAAGTGTTTTAAAATTTGGTCAGTACTTGTGGAAATCGTGAGGAACAATGCAGTAAAGAATGAAATATTATGACGATAGAGAGAGAGCGCGCAAGCATACGCCTATCGATAGAGATACTTAATTCATTATAGTTACTTTGAGAGATTAAGTGACAATATTTTTTCCAAATGTTTCAAAAGTGGGGAGAGAGAGAGAGAGAGAGAGAGAGAGAGAGAGAGAGAGAGAGAGAGAGAGAGAGAGAGAGCACAAGCATAGGCCTATCTATAGAGATACTTAATTCATTTTAGTTACTTTGAGAGATTAAGTGACAATATTTTTTTCAAATGTTTCAAAAGAGAGAGAGAGAGAGAGAGAGAGAGAGAGAGAGAGAGAGAGAGAGAGAGAGAGAGCACAAGCATAGGCCTATCTGTAGAGATACTTAATTCATTATATTTACTTTGAAAGATTGAGTGATTATATTTTTCAAATGTGTTTTAAAAGTGTGTGTGTGTGTGTGTGTGTGTGTGTGTGTGTGAGAGAGAGAGAGAGAGAGAGAGAGAGAGAGAGAGAGAGAGAGAGAACAAAATCTGCTTACGTGAAAGCTTAGGCCTATTTATAACTACTTAATTTCATTATATTTTCTTTGGGAGATGAGTGGGTAATATATATTTTAAAGTATGTTTTAGAAGTGAGAGAGAGAGAGAGAGAGAGAGAGAGAGAGAGAGAGAGAGAGAGAGAGAGAGAGAGATAAATTATAGTATTGGTGACGGACTTGTGACGGGGAAAGGCAGAAGAAAGAGGTGTGAGTCGGTGCACAAATACCTGGGAAACAGGATGATATGACTGCCAAGATCGTGCTGCACTATGCTAGATAAAATTTGAAGGATCATAATATTCAAGTCAATTCTCTAAGAAATTCATACCCTAATCTTGATTTCATTCGACAGTTTCCATAACATTCAAAGATTATAAAAAGACGTGGAAAATTTTAGACATAGGCTGCGGTCATTCTTGCTCTCTTGATATATCTGTACTTTTGAAAATCGAGTTTCATCCACAAATAATTCCCGAAAAAAGCTGTTAAATAAAAATAGTTATTACCACAAATAACTCAATGTGTATTGCACAGGCAATTAAAGTTTTATATCGTGCAAATAATGCTGATGTGTTGGGAGATCTTTCAGCCTCGCAGCAAAGAAATGCAGTCGTGTAGGGCTGTTGGCTACTACCAAGGCCATCTAGAGCTAGATGGCCTTGCTACTACGAACTGCTTTGTAATGGGAGCACATAGCCAGAACATCTTTGAGCTGACATGTTACTTGAACCTTGATAAAGATTTACGTTTAAAGACGGTAGCTTTGTAAACAGCAACTAGCATTCGATCTATGTCAACGTCAAAGTAATCAAAGTGTGAAATCCGTTACGTAAGCCAATATCCAGTGACTTGCGCTTTCCCGCTCGAAGTTTTAGGGAATCCTCCACATCATAGAAAACGCTCTTGCGGATGCAACTAGATTTGCTCAACCTACCTTAGCTTTAGCAACATTGGCTGCCATTGACGTCAGCTAACATTAAACGCTTTGGAATACAAACATTAGTTTGTAGAAGCTAAAAATAATTACATTCACCACTTACAATGATACAATTATATCCCCGTTCATGAAGGAAAACGAGTATATATTGTCCTCGTGATACATAATACTACAATCAGAAATTCACATTCTATCTACCAGATCTCTATGAACGAATCCATCTGAGAAATTCTAATTACTTCGGACATGTCTCGTGTTTTTAGTATCTGATCGGTTTTGTTTTGGAGTTTTAACTAATATGATATAATTTGCAGTGTATTTTCATATTCTAGATTAAATTTAGCGATATTATGTCTTTTCAGTAAAAACAAATGGGAAATTCGATGTTAAAGTAATCAAATTTCAAATGCTAGGTTAAAAAGATCAAAGTATTTTCATTGCGTAAAATTATCCTAGGCTCACTAAAGAGAACGGAGTATAGTTCTCCGTATAGCAGTGACATTGTTAAAAGTTAGAAACTTGATAATTATTACGTACTCTACATATGAATTTATAATAGTTTATATACTCTGTCCTTTTACATATCTGTCTTTGTCCATTCACTGTTCTATATAACAATTTCATTTCTCACTTGTGTTGTTTAAATTTTGCATCTGCTCCCCAAAATACAAATATTTTTCTTATAGATTTTGGGTATGATACTACTAATTCATTGCAAAAATTACACATGAAAGGAAGATTGATTTCAATAAACTGTAAACAAAGCGCCAAAATATGTTAAAGTTAGCAGTTTACGATTTTCAAGAAACACTTAAGAATAAAAGTTATGTAATCGCTCTGACAGGTAACAAGTTTATTAAAACCTTGTAAGGTTTGGGTCATTTGAAATACTATAGGCCTCTTCCAATTGGTTTGCTTGTTTGTTTGTATGGTGTTTTTACGTTGCATGGAACCAGTGGTTATTCAGCAACGGGACCAACGGCTTTACGTGACTTCCGAACCACGTCGAGAGTGAACTTATGTCCTCTTCCAATTAGTTATTTTTCGTTATCCCAGAGCTAAATTGTTCTAATAAGTTATTAGATCTTCGGGATAAAGGCCTAGGCCTGAATATTAAACGACTAGGGTAAGAATTTGGGACGTTACATGCAGTATTTGCAGGTTCTAAATCATTAGGTTTAAGAATGTTTTGGCAGTTTTAACCGATAAATAAAAGCTACTTTTCAAGGAAAATTAAGATTGATTGACAGATGTTCTTGGTAACACTTGGGGATGTACCCAGTACCCCTAGTCAGAGAATGAGAAAAATGATGAGGAAGGACAAGAGAGAGAATAACAAACGAAAGCTTTTGAGAGAGACGACAGAGTATCGAATTAATATATATATATATATATATATATATATATATATATATATATATATATATATATATATATATTATATATATCTGGTAAAAATAAAAATGTTCTGTAACAACAGAATTCCATCTAATAAAAGCAGCCCATAAAAACACCAAAATGTAGAGAGAAAAGTACTATATTTCAGAGACTGCTGTCTCTCTCTTCAGGTATATGAATGAGAAAAGTTTACAGAAAAGGTGGTATTTATACCAAGAGACTCGTCCACAAGTAAGCCAATTTAGGTCACCCCCGCTGATAATCTTCCTTTAATCTTCTTAAGCGTTGGTTGAATGAACACTGCGTCGACGATATCTGATATCCAATTCCCTTTTGAGATGTTCATTACCTGCTTCTCTTTTATTAAGGCCGATTCCATCATTTGACTCTTGTACCGGCAGTTGCTGCTATAAATTACATGTGACATATTCCAGTTTATTCTATGGTTATGTTCATTTATATGGTCAGTTAGGTATGGACAACAGAACTCGGCTATTTTCAACCACATAAATGAACATAACCATAGAATAAACTGGAATATGTCACGTGTAATTTATAGCAGCAACTGCCGGTACAAGAGTCAAATGATGGAATCGGCCTTAATAAAAGAGAAGCAGGTAATGAACATCTCAAAAGGGAATTGGATATCAGATATCGTCGACGCAGTGTTCATTCAACCAACGCTTAAGAAGATTAAAGGAAGATTATCAGCGGGGGTGACCTAAATTGGCTTACTTGTGGACGAGTCTCTTGGTATAAAATACCACCTTTTCTGTAAACTTTTCTCATTCATATACCTGAAGAGAGAGACAGCAGTCTCTGAAATATAGTACTTTTCTCTCTACATTTTGGTGTTTTTATGGGCTCCTTTTATTAGATATATATATATATATATAAATAATATATATATATATATATATATATATATATATATATATATATATATATATATATATATATATATAGAGAGAGAGAGAGAGAGAGAGAGAGAGAGAGAATAATCGCGATGCCATTGCCTTAAAGCATCGTTTTACACTAGGCCTAGAATTTTCTTTAAACTGCTGATTAATGACAAAAAAATAACTTCTTTTTATTTAAACATTACATGTTATATAATATACACTATCATTTCATAAGTTAGTGTGCAAGATTTACTTAGGATGAGCTTTCATTGTCGATCCTTTATTGTTACCCAATTCATGGCAAATCAGCACACCGTAGAAAAACTCAATTTTTGAATTGGCCTCCAATTGTATCTTTTTAATTTCCTTCAGTTGGATTCACAAATACGTTTCAATGATGCTAATGTTTTGCTGCATTTAGTAAGAGATGAGGGAATGCATTTCCGTACGTTGGTTTGTTTGTAAGGTGTTTTTATTCAGCAACGGGACCAATGGCGTTACGTGACTTCCGAACCACGTCGAGAGTGAACTTCTGTCACCAGAAATACGCATCTCTAAACCCTCAGTGGACCGCCAGAGAATCGAACTCGCGGCCACGGAGATGGAAGGCCAAGGATATATAGATCACACCACTAAGGCACAGATTCTTATACGTTGACCTATGCGATTCTAGCTCACATGGTCACACCAGCCCTGCCTAGATGAATGTCTTTCAGTGTCAACAAAATTAAAGATCGATAGTCCGATACTCGAAGTCACACCCCAACAATGGTTACAAAGTGTTAATAAACTTATTTTAAAAAGTACGAAATAAGGCGTTTATGTTTTTTTTTATTTGATTTATATAGCTTTTAGGCATTACGCCAAGCACTGGGGCAACTAAGGACATTCAGCGCTGAAACGGAAATTGTCAGTAAAAGGTTTGAAAAGTGTCACAGGAGGAAAAACTCGCAATTGCACTATGAAAAAATTGTTAGGAGAGGGTGGACAGTGGGATGGAAGAAAGAGATTACGAATGAAGGTACAGTAAAAGGAATGACAGTAGTTGCAGCTATAGTAGATTCACATCAACTGTGCATCTGGTGTCTAGGCCTGTTCCTTAGATGCTCCTGATTGGCTGTTAATAAGCCAATCAATCACAGAGCTGGAAACTGTCTCTCTCGAGTTCACATAGGCAAGATGTATATTCCAACCCTTCTGATGGATATATCTTTCAAAAGTATTCCTCAGGAGATGTGGAACATACACCCTGCCTATGTGAACTCTCAAGAGAGACTGAGAGTTTCAGCCCTGTGATTGGCTTATCAACAGCCAGTCAAAAGTGTCATAAGGAACTGGCCTAGACATCAGATGCATGGTTAATGTGAATCTGCTATAGGGGCCGAAGGGACGCTGCAAAGACCCTTAAGTATTTCCTATATTGCACTGAATGAGGTGCACTGACGGCACTAACCTCCTAGTTTTTTTTTTTCCTTGGGTCCTGTGGTGGTTGTTCAACAAGTTTTGTGACTCCTGATTCCTCTGAGAGGACAGGTAGCATCTAACCCAAGGTATACATTTGCATCAGGACCCACTTTGTACACCTTGCTAGTTGAAGCTCATTCAAACTAGTAAATGGTTTTCTGAAAGCCTGTGTATACTAAGTTATTCAGGTGCTTTGCTGTTTTATCTCCACAGTTACATATGTTGTTTATCCTCAACACAGCTTGCAGCTCCGTCACTAAGAGGTCCATCAGCCTTTACAAAGCTATTCTTCTGCCATTTCCTTTATCCTCTTTAAGAACTGATTTCTTTGTGGTTCTTCTGTTGGCCTCCATATCTTAATGTATCTACTAAACACTTAATTATACTTCTTTGCTTGAGTGTATCATCTCTGGTGTATGTTCTTATGTAGCCTACAGTACTTTTGGCCAACAATGTTATTCTAAGCTGCCCTTCTGTTATCTTTTGTGCTCACTCGGACTACTGCATTTCTAAAATGAGTGGCGAGTTATGAAAACTATGCTATAGCCCGAACTGTACTGTATCAAACTGCTTTTCCCCATTGCATCCTCAGAAACAACTCTGTCAGTCTTACTTCCCCACTGAGGTCTCTTCCTACTATTATAATCTCTGATGGCAGGACTGATAGATTACCTTGCCCAAAAATTCTTATTCTACTTGGTTTGGTCTCCATATTTGTGGAGCACTGACATAACACACAGGGATGACCTTATTTCTGAAGGCCATGTATTTCTCACTACCCATGGGTTTACTTCCTTTTCTTGTTAGTATCTTGCAAACCCATACTTTGATGTTCCTGTTAAAAGAAGTGGGTGTTGAAAGCAGTGTTCTCGAAATGGTTCTTGTGGATTGAAGGAAGTGTTGTATAGTATTTAGTTTGTGGCTGATTTTCCAAAGACACAATTGCAAACTGTAAGCCACATTGCAAATTCCATCTGACTCTGCCTGACACACCTTCATGAAAAGCATTTCTGAAAGATGTTCATGAGATCCTGTCTCACATAGTAACTGTATTATGTATGTATTTTTCTGGGACATCCTTCTGTTAATTGCCCTAGTACTTTCATATCAACTTTTATTCTCCTCAACCATGTAAGCTACTCGAATTCTTCACAGAAGGAGGCCTGTCATCCAGCTTCCCTTCCCTTCATGTTCATAACATTAATCAGAATTATATTTTGCACATCATTTCAAGTTCAATTCTGGTAGGGTAAGAACTAAAATAGGAGTGGGTAAAAGGAACAAAGATCTAGCTAATTAAGGTTAGAATGAATATTTGGGGGATGCATTAAGCCCCATCCACATGGTCAAGCTTTGCCCGACAAACTTTGTTCTATGTGATGTCAAAAGCGGGAAAAGTCAGAACCTCATCCGCAGTTTCTCCACTTCTGATGTCACATTAAACACAGTTCATCAAGCTAGGCAGGCCTTTATTAATCAGTTCTAGACATTGTTCTCTGAAAGCGCCTCCAAACTCCAAGAAGCAGTAATATCACTCAAATTTATGGTCAAGAAAATAAATGTTTAAGTTTTTTAACTTTATACACAAAAGTATATATCATACAGAACAGTTTAGCAATATCTTCTACAATGAATAATATTGAAAATTATGTGAAACCTCATGAAAAGCTTCATACCGGAACATGAACATCTTTCAAATACTCCCATTGACTACCAGTTGTTCACAGTAATGAAATTATGCAAAAGTTTAATAGAGAAAAACTTCCTTCCAAGTTGAATTAAATCAATTCCCATCACAATTTATATTAGGATATTTATCATAAAATTATAAACTAGTCTTCACACTATTACGCAAATGGGCAGCATCTCCAACTCCCATTTTTGTTGATACAACTGAGTTTCAAAGTAATAACATTACAATGTGATGCCATAAATAGGTTACTATTGCTTTTTTTTACTACAAAAGGAAAAACTGATTTTATATAGGCCATTACACATAATTAAAGTTAAATATTTTCACTGGTTCAAGTTCTTCCCTTCACAAGTCTTACAGTTTCCAAATTGGTTTTAATTACCCATATATATAATATATATACAAAATGGAAAACACACAAAACCAAAAGATGAGCACATTGTCTAAGATGACTCTTTCCAAATGAAAGACTTCTTCAAATGTCAAAGATACCTTTCCCCACGTAAAACAGGAATTACATCCTATAAACATGATGTCACTTGAAAGGAGTGAAAACATCCAATTTCACCAAAAATGACTATGTATGTACTGCGATCCCAATTACTCATCTACTACTGGTGGGTGCAACAATTATAGAAAAAATAGTTGCTGGTTATAGGTATATATATACAAATATAGAGGTGTCCTATTAGCAAGAACCAATAATCAGAGTTTTTTTTTTCTTACTTGTTCAGTTGGGTTAAATGTGATTTGATTATGTAATTGAAACCATACCTTCTTTCAAGTTCTGTCATTTACTACCAAAATGTTTTTGGTCAACATCCTTGGTTGATATTCATGGTGATAGGATATTGTTCTTGAACCTCTAGTTTAACTTCCAGATTGGTTACACAATAGTTTATTATAAGTAAATTTTCTTCAGATATAAATTGATCCAGGAGAACCTCCCTATAAAAACTATAAAATCCACAAGTATTTGCTGAAAGTTCATGAAAACACAACCTAGAACAGACTTTCTGTTGTAATAAGCTGCGGTAATGCTACTCAGAAATAATTACAACACTCTATTAAGCTTTATTTAGCTGGACAAAAGAATTACCAAACATTTTGTTGTGGTTGGTTACAAAAATTATCCGTATTTTACTGAAATTTCATTGCTTTGCGCAACCAAAGATCTATGACAATACGAAGGTTTATAATCATGAATAGTGATGATGAATGACCATATCCAGTTCTATTATAAGTACAATTATAATCTAAACAATATCCAGGTCTATTTTGGGTGAAATTAGTCTAAGCAATACTAGCATTCATTATGCCACCATGGAGTGAGTAATTGGGTTGATCTAGTGGGATTATTTTGTATTGCAAAAATTATCTATATTACATACAACTATCTGGGAATGCATTTCATCACACTCACTTATCATAGTAAATAATGTAGAGACACTGTACAAAACCAGGAATGACTATTCTGTTGTATAGTTTGGCTGAATCTCATCACAAACCACACAAAAATATACCAGCAACAATACACATAAATGAGCTGATGGAGACAGGAACCACATTCACTGAATTGCACTACTTGAACCCTCTAATTCCTTGCAATTACGTTGAATTTAAAACCAAGACAAAATATCAACAAAGGAATATAAACTAAATCAACATTCGTAATTTTTTCAGATTACTACTTTAACAACTGCTTTATTGTTTTATCCATGTCAAGCAAAAGCACCTTGAAATACTGCATTCAAAAGTTATCATTATCAAAGACCTACTGTTCTATGCCATAAGTATGCTACATAGTATCTAAAGCATTCCTGGAGAATGAAAATCACAGCCACTTTGGCTCCAGGTAAGAAAACATCCTTGATTATAAATAAAGAACTTGTCTGATAACCTTATTACATACTTTATGGACCCCTATGAAACATACTTACCTCAATACATTTGTATTCTTCAACATCTAGGTGCGCATACAGTTCTATCCATTCTTTCAAACAATAAAATATTCTAAATCAAATTAGTTATGTTTCTTTACTAGAAAGATTAAAACAAAAACTACTCAAAACTGAAAATTCATTACCAAAACATACCACTTCCTACAGTTTGCTTTCACTAAACTTTCAATATATTGTAACAAATATGTATAATAAATGTTTGTAGACATTAATAATTAAATCATGGCTCAAAATTTATACATAAAAGTAATTTACATCACCATAGGCATCAACACACAAGGCACACACTTTATCGATTGTGCAACACAGCATTTCCTAAACATTCACAGCCACACCAACCTTGCACACATGCAACTTCAAGCAATCACACTGCATGTCATGTGAAACTCTTCATAACTAAATATAGAAAACCTTTAAATAATTTCTACAAGACATTCCTCTTAGTATTTCATAAACAAATTACATTTAAAGTTACGATTCTGGAGGAACACTGGGGATACTCTTTGCTGAATCAGCTTTTGATTCTTGTTTCAAGTCCTTAACATCACCAACTTTTTTTATGGCTTCAGGTGTTCCCTTCATTTTCACATCACTTTGTTTGTGTGCTGGAGCTGAGGTACTTTCTAATGTCAAAGGCTTTTTTGCTGGTTTCTCAGAAACTGATTTCTTTGCAATGCTGCCATTCAAAGGGTTTTGCTGGGGTAAAACAGCTACTTCACCTGGGTTCTTTATAGCTTTTTTTTCTGTTGCCACCATACTGTCTCCACCTGGGTCTTTATGCAATGCTGCTGCTACTACAGCACTATCTTCATCCTTTACTTTTTCGTCCACAGTGTGTCTTTTGGTTGTTGGTGATGGAGAGTCCTCATTTTTAACATCTGCTTTCACAGGTTCTGCTGGAATGATATTGCTCTGTGCCCTCTCAGGTGCAGCAAAGAAATACAACTGGAACACAAAGGTCTGGTGTTAGAGTTTGTGCTTACACAATCACTGCACAAGTAGTATAAGGAAAAAATTGAAAACAACCTTATTTTTTTAAGTGCACAGTAACATTTCTCTTTTAACGGGGTATCTAAAAATAGACAAGACAACTGCTATGTAACAATTTTTACTGTTACAGAGACCAAATGCTCTGCCTAATTCACACGAGTAAAATATATGTTGTAAAAAGTCACATTTTTAAAAATAACACGAGAGAGAGAGAGAGAAAGAGTATCTTACATCTTACATCTTGTTCGGGTTGCCCCAGGTCCCTCAGTGTGAGAGAGAGAGAGAGAGAGAGAGAGAGAGAGAGAGAAGAGAGAGAGAGAGAGAAGAGAGAGAGAG
>NC_061107.1:103225122-103269114 GCF_015104395.2 Macrobrachium nipponense
CATTACAGGTCTGGTTTTAACCCACAAAATTCTTTCAAGTAATTCAAATGGTAATGTAAACTAAACAAATACTATTATAAATATATATATATATATACTGTAATATCTTCATTTACATTCAACTGACTCAAAAACATGAACTGGGTTATAACAAGAATTTCTAGCTTACCATGAAACCTAGTGCCAGAGTCGCATGCAGAACCAAAATGAATACAGCTATGCCAATAGCAACCTGCTTTGCATCATGTGATAAGGATGGCCAAACAGTACGTACAAGCACACTACCACTGAGAACTGGTGCAACAATAGCAAGACACCATTTAAACCATGGCTGTGGTACAATCCATAATATCTGGAAAATAAATATAGCAAGTATTAATGTTGGTAATGATTTTCATTACAAAAGTTTTAAGACTAATTTAAATCTTGGTTTAATGAACAACTGTTTGTGAATCAACTCACCTTCCATTCCACTGCTGTCTATTTCAATTACATATGGGCAGAGAGCAACATATGCTGAACACTTCATTAATGTGAGAAACCAGACTTCTATGGTGGAAATTCCTATATGTACAATAAACTATTTTATTTAAATTATAATAATAATTTACTAGCCTGCACTTTTTTCATTTTCACATTTGTAATATTCATTTAGCATGATTATATTAATCCTATATATGAGATCTGCTACTGAATGCAGTTACTAGATGGACTTTTCAATGTAAATTCTTATGCTGCATTTGTGTTTTTCACCCTTATTTACATACATAAGTACATCTGTAAATGTATTAAAATGACAACAGTAATCTCACTTAACTATTCAATTTTTCAATATTTTAAGATAAACTTTTCTCAAAAAGCCCATTAGTAAAATGACAACAATAATCTCAATTAACTTCTCAAATTTTCTATATTTTAGGAACTTTCCTCTGAAAGCCCTGAATGGAAAAGGAAACTGATGTTGAGATTTTCCTTCCCATGCAAGATTCTAAAAAACTCCAACATATAAAAACAGGTTCTATATAAATCTGTAAATATGCCTCGAATATATAATCTTTGAAAATTTAAGGGATTAAGCAGAAAAATCTCAACACAATCTCAAATAAATGTTATACAACTGAATAAAATTTAGCAACTTTTCAAGAATGGTTTTTATTACTCTGATTTCTTTGAAACTGACTCTTCTCTATTGTGACAAACTTACAAATTAAAAGATTCCTCTTTTTAAAATAAATTTCAAGTTTCCATATAAATGGATGAAGCATAGGAATGGTTTCTGTGTATCAACACCAATTTTAAGATGGTTCTACAGCACAATGCTATTAAAAAATGTAGGAAGTAATACATAATTACTTTTTCTGACTGAATAATAAAAGAAAAAAGATCAATTTATACTTATTAGAACATTCAACTCTCTTTTGATTTCAAGAGACTACCTAACAATTTTCAGGCTTACCGATACTGGGACAAATATGGCTAATGAATAACCATATATGCATAGAAGTTCCAGAAGAGATATTTTTGCTCGAGACCCTCGCCACACCAGAACTCCCCACATGGCAAGTGGTACCAACCATGCATACGAGAATATTGCAGTTGCAGCTAACGTAACTGAAAAACAACATAGAGAAGCATATAACTTCTGAAGAAGATGCTACAAAATTATTATTACAGTGGTTCCCCGTATTTACAGGGGATGCGTACCAGACACCCCAGCGAATAGTCAGAACCAGCGAGTAGTTGGAACCCCTATAAAAACACTTAAAACAGCCTATTTTGTTAGTTAAAACTCAAGAAAAACCCACTAAAAACGTTTATACTGGGTTTTTTAATAGTTTTATCACAAAAAGTGCATTTTATGATAAAATTGATTAAAAAAAAAAAAGAATTTGTGGATATTTCTCATAGAAAATACTGCGAATAGACAAATTTCCTGCGAATAATGGGGGGATATGTTCCAGAGAGAAATCCTCAAATGCGTGAGTCCGCAAATCCAGAGAACATGAATATGGGGAAACCACAGTATTATTATTATTATTATTATTATTATTATTATTATTATTATTATTATTATTATTATTATTCAAAAGATGAAACATACTAACATGGAACAAGCCCACAGGGGTCATTGACTTGAAATTCTGGCTTCCAAAGAATATAGTGTTCATTAAGAAGAAGTAACATGAGGTAAAGGGAAATACAGAAAGAAGAGACCCCACTTATTAAAAAACAAATAAATATAAGTAAACAAACATTAAAATGCAAGGAGAATAGTATTAGGGTAGTAATGTATTAAACATTCACTTCGACTTCTGAAGTTCCAATTGCATGACTTCCTTTGGGAAGGTGTTCCATAGTCCAACCAATCTCTGACACTAAGAAGTTTGACAGAAAGGCATATTTACTTCATATTGGTGTTACTGTTCAGTGAATCTGCTTGCTCTCGGCAAAGAAAAGGGGATCAAGGATCAATTGTGGATATGAAAGATCTCCACTTAAATACAACTAATGAGAAAGTGACAAGCAAGAGGCTATCCACTGATGGTTCAAGTCATAACTATAGTTGACCCCTGCTATTTGCAGACTCACAATTCATGGATTCGCCTATTTGCAGATTTTTCTATGGGCCATATATACCCATTATTCGCGGAAAATTCACCTTCTCACAGTATTTTTCACTGAGAAACATCCACAAATTACTGTATTTTCATATCACATATGTGACTAAATGCACTTTTTGTGATAAAACTATTAAATTATTCAGGTATAACCATTTTTTTATAATTTTCTAACTATCAAAATGGGCAGTTCATAATAGCGTTTTTAGAGGGTTTTAAGGGGGGTGGTACCCATCCGCGAATACGGGGGGTCCACTGTACTACAGTAATACTACAAACTTACGCGAAGTTAGGTTCCAGACCCCCTCGCGTAAGGGGAATTTTTGCGTAAGTTTGGCGCGGTCTCTAAAAATGCTAATAAATGCTTACTTCTAGAGTCTGAACACTAAGTATGACCCTAATCATGCTCCCTAAATATTGAGCTAACTTTTAAATGAAATTAAAGTTACTGTAATTTCATTTAAAAGTTAGCTTAATACATTTCCCATAAAAAAAGAAATAAATGCTTGGTAAAAATATAGGAGTGTGAAGATTACATATGTACAACATAATTCTCTATTCTTTCCCCTTCCGACCGACCAATCGATTTTTAGAAGTCTTCTCAACCACTTTTAAGAAATTCTTTTTACTCCCTTTTTCTCTTTGTTTCTGAAATTCCTTTTCATGAATAAACAGTGCTTTTTATTTGGACCAATACAACTCTTACTTATGTGCCTGTTTTAGAACAGGCATTTACAGTTCTAGAAGGTAAAGGTAAAAACAGATCAATTAAAAATTATCTACGCCATCGTTGAGAGAGAGAGAGAGAGAGAAGAGAATTATTATTTTCATTATTTAATGTTATTTAATTTACACATAAAAGCTTGAAAATTTATAAATTACATAAAAAACTTAACAAACACCTTTTGGGGTTTCTCCGAGATTTGAAAATGTTGCCCTTTGCATTCAAGTGTCAGTGAAATACTCACGTATGATAATTAGTTAGGTTCCAATGAAAAGGTTGCGCTATTATGAATTCACTTAACTCGAATCGCAAGACTGAGGTATTACTGTACTGCCATACCCTGCGCGTGTGGGATGTTACGACAATAAATAAATTCAGGGGCATCAAACTCCAGGATTAAAAATCGACCTTTGACTTGTTACTATTTACAAGAGTTTCCGATAAAACCAACAATCATAGTTACAAGCACAACTCTGGAGATCAAGAAAATTTTACCTTAAGCCCCAAAATATGTGAGTGAAGTACTTTGCAATGAAAGTATTTTGTATGAATTTCCATCTGGTCTAGGTCTTCACTTAAACCTCTGTCTATGATTTTCTGGATATAAACATTGGTCTTTAAACCTTCTACTTTCATATTACTTCTCTTACAAACTATTCTCTCCTTTTCCCAATTCATCCAAAATCATCTTCATTCATGGAAACAAAGAAAAACACTAAGGATATAACATACATTAGTATGCATTAGAAAATAGCCTACCATATAACTCCAAGGAAGATTTAGAGTGAACAATGATATGAATTAATGAATAATGATAATGCAATCCTGAACAATATCCAAAGACATCTTACACACACACACACACACATGGAATCAGATTCACAAGGGATGTGGGAAGATTATACAAGGATGCATCGTAACTGATCAGGAACTAAAAATCATCAGCTTTTCTTTCTAAGGAAATGGAGGGTCTGAAGATTTATGCAGTTGCACAAACATGCTATGTTGTTAGTAATGGGTATTGTGATAAAAAAAAACTCTCATTGCAACATAACAATAATCATTTAGGAAGATAGAAGCCTGGTTACCAATATGCTAGACATTGAAAATGAGGTTCTATGCTGCTCAAGGCAGCAGGATCCATGAGGCACATGTATGGTACTCCAAGCCATTGGACAACTTTCCTTTGAATTGGGAATAATAGGTCTTGGATTCATGAAGATCCTGATTGTGGGCTCATCATATAAAATGTTTTTTGTGAAACAATCTTCACCCTAACAGATCATGACTGATCAAAAACAGAAACAGAGTAATGGGGGATTTGGGTTTGTCTCCGATGCCAGGGGACTTAGTATTTTTCCCTTGAAGTTTGAAAGAAGAGCTACTACGAAAGATGTGTCTACTGAAATCTTTTGAGCTTTTAGTTAAATGGAGAACTGAAACATGCACATTGCCATGTGAATCAATAATTTTCAATCTACAAAATATGTACAGTATACTGGAAAAGCTTTTGCATCATATTTACCTTTGTGAAAATCATATCTCCACACATAGGATTCCTCAGGTCTAGTCCCTAGGTAATTAGCCAGATTCCCTGTAATTATATGGTATACATTAAAAGACAATATAACAACATCAAAAATTATCCTCTTAGAAAAAAATCATGGGTCACTTATTTCTTGCTACAAAAAGCAATAAAAAATAGTGGTCCTAAACAAGTACCTAAAGTGAAGAAACAATTTCCTTTTGACTAAAATTTTCAAATAAGCACTACCTACCAATTGGTAACCCAGAAAGAATGTAAAATTTAAATTAAAATGATAGCGTGCATGAACATCTCATTAATTTTCAGTGAATAATTCAGAAAAATAAAATTTTAAAAAAATAATACTAAAGATAAAATGCAGAATCCAAGAAATACCTGTGATAGCAGTGGTGAAGGTAAGGGTCATGCATATCCAAAATGGACCTGAAAACCATAAAAGCTGAGTTACTTGCATCACATAACACAATATTGTCTTAAATACTACTGATAGAGCAAAAGACATACATATACATTCTGTAACTCTTGTATCGAAGAAATACCAGCCCGAGAAGTCTATATAAGGCTCAAAGGTCTGGAAAAACTAATCTTCTTCTTCTTATTATTATTATATTGTGGTGAAGAAAAATCATGAAAGAATACTATTGCTGATGTCTTCATCATTTTATTTAAATGCTTAAAGAAGCCTAACAAACATAAATTGCAATCAAATGCACTAACAAATAGATATGATAGACATATTAAATGATTTTCCATATTTTTATTATGCTTTGAATTTGGTGGAGGATAGAAAGTATGAACTGCACTGGACACTGAGGAAAAGCCTGAATGTAAAATAAATTTAATTGGAAAAATGAAATCTCAGTTACTTATACCATCCATATACAATTCTAAAAGTTAAAAGAAATATTAATGTTCCATAAGTTGCAAACACTAATTCTACATATTTTAACTTCACTTGTGGCAGTAATTCTATCAATCATGAGTGGTATCTTGTATAAATGAAACAGCATTTTATTTGTCAAACAAAATGGCTACCTAGAAACCATCACTGGGCAGTCTGGGCATTAGCTAAGGTACATTATGCATCACAAGATCTGGAATTTATTAAATCCAGTTGACACCATTTGAAAAGATCTGTCATACAGCCCTGGTACCCATCACACAAAAAGAAGAGTGAAATATCAAGTAAAATAAGGGCCATGGAAGCTTGGTTCTTATGGTATGACTCAAGCATAATAAAATAATCAAATGACAAAGAGTATCAGAAAACTGTTACTAGGTGGATGGATGTCTGGGCCAAGTAACTGTGGATAGTTATGTCTAATATTCCTGGAACTGCCCATGGATGCACTTGACCTTGTGCTCATAGCAACTAGAAACTTATCATTAACATATCAGCCATGGTAGAAACAACTTTTACTGCAGCCAACATATGGCTAAAGACAGTAACATGGTCATGGGTGATGGTTAGAAAGCTACCAAAAAGCTAATCAACACTGCCTTAGCAAACCTAGGGACTGTAGCAAGTACTGAAACCACTATGATAAAGCATATAGACACACCATCAATAAGTAAGAAAATACTGTATTGCTGGCAAAATTTACAAATTTTTTAATCAATTTGCATTTTTCATAACTAACAAACCTGAAGTCTTAACAATAGGATAAATCTAGCGCCAGCTGGAAAACCGGTAAAAATAAAAAATTGTGTATGCAAGGAACTACATACTGGCATCTATGTTTGATGCAACAATATGTGTGCAGACTGAGCCCCTGAATATGAGAAATAAAACAGAAAAACTTGGTCCTATAAACATAACAGGGAGACAAGGAAATGATACATAAGATGATTGCTATACAATAACATAAAAAAAGTTGCAAATTAAAAATAAATTGACAAGAAAATTACATCATTTGTATTTAAACATCAATTAAAAGCACATATCACACATATGGAAACAACAATTGTAAAGCTGAAAAAATGCCAATGCTATGCATATTTTTTGAAAGAGGGAGATAATACTGTAATACTTTGTGCCATCTTCAAAAATAAATACACAAGGAAAATAAAAGAATCGCCATACATACTATGATTCATCAAAAACGAAACCAAGTGAAGAATCTTGGAAGATTTAGTCTATCTACCTCTAGCACAGAAAAATGCATACACAAAGTATACTATGTACTAGGAATTGTATGCACAATATTGTCATGATACAGACAGGATAACTAAAACAATTTGCATGAGTGAAAGCATTGTAATACGATAAAAAATTAAAAAACTCAAGAATTAATATTTAAAGTATTTAGAAATGTGTGACATAAAACTTCTAGTCATTTTATCATTATGTTTAACCTACTTCTGGATAAACAAATAAATTTCTTTTAATGTACTGAACAAGATTTATAAAAAAAAACTTATAATTCATTCACTATTCCAGCACTACTATATGTGATACTGATGGGTTAAGCACTAGCAGCAAAATTAAACTTGCTCAAAACACTATTATGCTTTTAATACTTACCATAGAGATCTGGATTTGGTCTTATATATGACTGTAAATAGCTAACACCAGGTTTAGGCACCATTGACCATAGGATTCTATCCCCAACTTGTTTGCTTTCAACATCGAAAAACTGTTGGTAAAAATCAAATGTCCAAAACCCGGTGCCTTTTTTTAGGCCTATTGGTTTATCATCATCTTCCTCTCCTTCTCCTAGTAGCTGTAAAAAATAAAGCACAGTAAGCATAAAATAACAAACAATCTGCAATAAACAATTTGCAAATATTTCTGAAATTATGTTATATTATCAAAACCATGTTGAAAAATTTATATTTTTTGCTTATTCTAAACTGCCACTTCTCTAACAGAGCCAAACTACTGATTACAGACAAAAAAAATAAAGAGTTGTTAAGACAAAATACCTAGTACTAGGGTAGGCCCATTTGCTCAGAGAAGCACTCTTTTTGTAAAGTAAATAGTTTGTCTTGATACAGACATCTTTGAAAACTGTTCTATACATAAAAAAAAAACTTCCTTCTCTGCAAATGTTAACCACAATATCTAGGTACTTAAGAAACAACAGTCATGAGAGAGAGAGAGAGAGAGAGAGATTAATGATGGGTCACTTATCCTGAAAAAATAAAAGACCGACACTTATAGGTTTAATTGGGCGAGTGTCATTTGTGTGTTTGTCCACCATCCTTCACCTCTGCCATACTTTCCAGGTTCATCCAGATAGAATGAATGGTTGTCCCATTGAACATGTTTGATCCATTGTTCAATAACCCTAACATACTTCCTGGATTACTTCAGTAAGTATGAAATATTTCTATTTTTATCTAAATCAAGCATGTCTGTTAAGTAATGAAATCAGCTAGTCTGAGGTCCTTTAAGTGGATGTGCCATTGTACCTAAACACTGAACCTTAAAGATAGCCAGTGATGATGGTCTACTGATATCAACAATGTATTTCAGCATGAGTACCAGCTGATACACTTTAAGTTAAGGTTTATCTATGAAACTGACTTGAAGGTTTTCAAGTTGTTTTTAAACATGGAATAGAGTGCATTCTTGAATATACCATATACATATTAGTCTAGCACCTTGACAAACAGGAACAGCCCGGAGCAACCAGGTCTATGTAATTTTATATAATTTTATCCTCATGATATACAACTACAGCACCATGGCCAGATATACTAGTAAGATATTTAATCCAAACCACCTACAAAATCCTTCTTGGAAAAAACTGCACATAGGACCTCAACTCATCATGTCTTATCAGGATTTACCGTACAGTACTCAGCGCTATTGGCTGACATCATGAGCTTTACTTTACCCACTAACTATGCTTACCAATGGGTAGTTGGCCATAAATGCCTACATACTGGCAGTTAGTCGGAGTTCACTTTCCTTTTGCCATCACTAGCCAACAGAGATATGGCACACCGCTCTTACCATATAACTATCACATAAAATTAAAGAAGGACGATTTAATAATAAAATTTTCATGTGATTGCCAGACCATCTCCTCTACTGTATCAGGTGTATAAATTTGGGTGCTTATGAAACAGATTTCCTAATGTTTGTAGCATAACTAACATATTAATATCTCTAGTAGAAAAAGTGTGTAACTAACAAAATTACAGTACTCAGGAAATCTAAAAGAAATCAAAAGTTACAGCTTGGCATGAGTGCCAGCTCTTCCCATGATATGGTGCCAGATGTTGATTTGACCTCTGATAATTCTTTTGATAACTAAAATATTTGGTCTACTAAATAAGAATTAAGCTGTAACAATGACACAAAGTTAAGTTAGCGGGAAAATGACATGAAAGAACATGATGTAAAATTTCCTGATTATCAAGAAAATAAACACATTTATATACTGCATGCAATCCTTGTAAATTACTGAACTTGTAAGCAATAATTTGATAAAATGACAAATAATTTTCTAGCGCCTAGCTGGATCCAGTTAAATCGCAGATGACAGCAAGGAATCTTGTGAGATCTGGCAACGCATGCGTATATTAGGTGAAAAGTGGTCAAGGACCATGCCACAGTGTTCAGTCTTTTTCTTAACCTGATTTATTATGTAATGTCGCCCTCACTTCCTCAGGAGTTAATTTAATTCCTGAGAGGGAGGAGGCTTTTCAATGTTTCTTTAATTTCAGTTTATTATAAGAAAATTTTTCATACAAAACAAAAAATATTTAAAAGTTTCTAAAGCCAAAATCTCATTGCTACTGCTATTTAAATTCTACTTCACATTCATTTTTGAATGAAAATTTTTTAAGTAACATGTACTTTTCTAAACACACAAACCCGAGGTCTGTAAATACAGGATTTACTTTCATCACAGCCTGAAGCCGGCTGTTTAACTTAAAACAAGATGGATATTGGTACATAGTTGGCTATCAATGGATGGGGAGGAATCCCTCCCATCCAGATGGTATGCATTCACTTCACCTTTTGGCCCAGGAAGCATAATGAGGGATGGCTATAGGTGGGCCATTTATGTAAAGACCTAAAGTTTGTATGCCAAGAAAAATATGAGTTACTTTAAAAATTTTTCATTTGTTCCTACACATAACCTTGATCTTTACATATGGCAGACTTACTCCTTGGTGGGAAGATTTTTAGCAAATTTCTGAACTGACTGGTAGTTCCCCTCACCTGGAGCCTCTTTCCTGGCCGTGTAAAAGCAAAGGAAGGAGAACAATGCCTCTGATCTGTTGAACATGTGTTATGTTCAACTGCCAAACTTTTAGGCCTTCAAATAAATGGAAGGTAACATCATTAATTCAAAGATAGGCTTGGATGAACTCATATTGTTGGGGAAAATAAAGCTGAAGATAACCAACAGGTCTGTTTACTGTCAGTCCCTTTTTCCCCTTGCTAGAGAGGGTAGGTGTAGCATCTCATAATCCAAAAAGAGCTAGATTACAGACAAGATACTCAATCATCTAAAACACCTGCTAGCAAACTGCTCCAGCAAGAGACAGTTTGCTAATTGTCCTTTAGTAGGGTATAAAACAGAAGGTAAGACGCCAGTTCCACACACACCTCTTTGTAGCTGCGTACCTTAGGTGAGATGCTACCTGTCCTCAGGAGCTGGGTGGTTTTTTTTTTTTCCCTTACAGTAAACTGTTTTGAAGCAGCCCCACCATCAGAACCCAAGGTGGAAAAGAAAAAAAAAAAACCAGTCTGAGGATCTGTGGGCAACATCCTGAAGGTAAAAAGGAGGTGAATGTGGTGGTTGCGACTGCATTCCCGTCCTTATACTACCATCCGACAAGTTCTTCCTGAATGCTAGGGGCAGAGCAATGCCCCTGACCTTATAAAATTTTACCAGGAATGTATTGTCCACCATGTCAACTGTGGAATAAGTTATCAAAGAAAAATTTCTATGAAAGTGGTTTCCTCTTCCCAAAATATTAGTAACTATCATCTGACCAATGCCAGACATTTTCCCTTTTGGTCATCTTCAAAACCTCATCCACAATACAAGCCACTACTTGAATTTTTAATGACTACATGCGATTTGCTGTGCACAGTCATCATACATATTTTATTCAGGTGTTAAAATGTCATCATGTTTCCCAGTGAAGTAGCTCTTCCTTCGCCATTACCGTACGACAGTGGAGCGATCTTACAGTTTGGTGTTGATCACAAGTTTAAGAATGACTAATATTTGTACTCTGAAGTGCCAAAAAAACACTGATTTTGAGTAGTATCTTCTATTGCTATTAATAAGTACTATACTATACTGTTTAATGAATGCTGTGTACAATCGGCCCAGGAACTATTGGCTTAGTTTCTTAATTCACTGTTTGTTATGGAAATACTGCCATATGCAGGTGCAAGATTATTTACTTATCAATAAATAATATTTCCTTTCAAAGACGATATATACTTGAAATAAATTAAATTAGAATTTTGTAGATTTATTCGAAGTATCAAAGATGATTATCTTGCAAAGTAAGGAAAATATACATCCATCAGTCCACGAATTCTAATTTTATCCTCAACTCAAGGTTCGTGACAGCATATGTATTTTGAAGTTGGCTCTGCTGCCGCTTTGAGTCTTGACCCAACCAACATATTGTACTGTATTGGGGTGTCGTCATTTCGTCTCATAAAGCCAATAAATAATGCATTAAGACGTCAATATTCTTTAATAGCAAGGTGTAATTAAACTAATTTTGTCCCTTGATCATCAATAAAATATTTTGCATGACACATTTAGTGGGCCTAAATTTGACTTCTGATTTTCACACCTCATTAGCCCAGGTCTACTTTCAGCAGTAAGGCAGTCCCAGGTTATTGGCGGACTCGGTTATCAGCGATCCGGTTTTATGGGGCTTGTCTAGTGCTATAAAATCGGCAATTTATGGCACCATAAATGGACAAGTTCCGGTTATCAGCACCATAAGGGTTCTTATGGCACGCCATAAGGGTGCTTAAGGCACCGATAACTGGTTATCAGCGCCATTATGGCACCATAAATCACTGAGTTTAGGTTAATGGTGGTTTTTGCTTATCGACACACCCCCGGAAACAGAGCCTCACTGATAACCAAGGACTACCATGTACTCTCTCGGATACGTAATGTGAATATTTAAATCGACAATATCTACATTAATCTGCTTTATTTGATTACTCATGTTATTCTTTTTTCATTGGCCATGTTCTCCTTTTTTCTTATCCTTTTCATAATTGCTCAACATGATTTACTCAGACCTAGCTTTCTCAAGTCAAAAAGCAATCATAAAAAATCCAACAAATAGCATAATTTAGTCTTTTTTTATCTAATTCTTTGCACATCATCTTGTTTCATCCGGACACGTTGGAAGGCTGTGGGAGTCAACACTGACAAATACATTAAGAAAGGTTTACTTTCACAAAAGCTTCCTTGGGTTAATTTTTCTGTAGCTATTTTGAGCAGAAAATGTTCTATAAATATATGCATTTCAAGGCTTCGGTTGTCGGTGAAGGGAATTTTAAAATAACTGTTATCAGTAGTGATGCTTTCACGTAATGGAGTTTGTAGCGAGAAGTTGGAATAGCCTGAGATGTTGGGGGAGTGGTGATGCTGTATAGGAGTGATGGAGGGATTAGGCCGTTGTGAAAAAAGTATCTCCCAATAAAATGAATTATTTAGGTTTTGAAGAAAAAAAGCATGCATCACTGAATCTGTTTCCTTCCCTATCCATGGTATTCGCTGGAAACCGATAAAAAAAAAAAGTAAGGCTATCTGAATCTCCCGTCCATCAAAGGTAGGCTTCCTTATTCATTTGACACTTATCAAAGATTTCAAGTAGTATATTTTTAAAAATCATTCCCTCTCCACCTAAAGTATTCATCAGACACCAGTCATAGATGCAGACCTAGTCATGATTCCTAGTTCAACATTATCATGATAAGGTGCCTTAATTCAAAATTCACAAATGAATGTTGCTCAGCAACATTTACACTACTGTATTGTCTTGCTCTCTTGTGGTGCTTCAAGGAGTTCCACTTCTAGGCCCATTTTATAAACCCTGCCATTCTCTTAAAACAATTTAGTTCATCAATGTATGATTCTCCTCGGTATGTTAAGCTTTCTTGATATCTCTCTGAAAATAACTGGCATCAAATACAGTGCAATAATTGTCTCCCACTGAGCAGGGGATGTTTCTTTGACCGATAAATGACACATTGACACTCGATTCCCACAAACATCACGACATCGAAAACAACAGAGTGAGGTCTCATGGTCACACTGTTAGGTTATCATTGTTTATTTTTTATCTTTAATAGCATTTTGTGAGTTTCCAATGTTTTCTGTAAAATTTAACAAATGGAATCGTTCAACTACCTTTAACTTAATATTGATATGATAATATAAGGACTATGTTTACGTGATTAGTGATAGGTGTCTCCTATTTACTTAGTAATGTACGTCAGTGGTTGTGATACAATGTTTTTCATCACTTCATTTCATTCACGTCAATTTTGCTACATGGAAATTAGTTTTACGCAATAACAAAATATGATGTTCTTAAGATATCAGTGACTGTTTTTAATGCCAATACATAAGATTTCTCTCTTCTTAAAAAAAAAAAAGATTAATAAGGCATGAATCATGCATCAGTCAGGTGAACAAAAAATTAGGAAACTGCCACAACTAATTTGAGCGTGTTTAAATATTTGTTTGTTTATCTTTCTCCAAGGCTATTTACTATTATCTTGTCTTTCTTTTTTTCACACACACACACACACATATTATGTTATGCAGAAGCTTGCTTTGCAATGTTGTGACCTTATAGTTTCTTTCTATACAAATTTTCACAGTAAATGATAACAGCAATTCACTGTCTAGTTCATCAACTAAATCTTTAACACATATGCCATACTTGAAATTATATCTATGACAGTCTCTATCCCACCGGGATGAATATTTCAGTGATACATGACAATCCCAAAACCAGCAACGAAAAGAAAATCTCAAACTACTTTACAATCAATTAATGAAGACTGCACCTTTATAAAAGTCTAAAGCTAGAAAAGGACTGGAGGGGTATGAATTGAGCAAGGTGCTTCATAAAAGATACATGAAGCTCAAACAATTTGAAGCATCCAGTATCATTGGGATGTTAAGATCATGTTAGCAGGCCTAAAGGCAAGATTTTCTCAAAGCTGTCTATGGATGAGTTTCCTTCCTCTTCAGAATTTTGTGGTGAACACCATCATCACAAAGTGATACAAGTCCAATAGTGGGTACAATCATTTGCCCTTCCAAATTTGCTTATTTGTTCAAAAACTTAATGGCAGAATTTTACTGCCTATCTGTCTCTATAAAATATTACTTCCATTGGACTGGATAAAAAAAACAAAAGCTTTCTTTCTTGTATACAAAATACCAGACATTCCTAGGACATAATGAAGTCTCATTACTTCATACCCTTTTCATTTTGAAATTGGATACTGTTTTGGGGAATGGTTTATATGGTTTATATACTATACATGTACCTTAATTAAAAATATTTCATTAAAGTCTTGAGACAAAAGAAGGACATGCAAAAAAATATACTATATTGAAAGCAGAAACAAGAACTCTGCACAAACACTGACTACTCTGGGTTTGGATGTTCACACAATAGGGCACTTATTAGTGTAAGGGGAAATTATGTAATGACTGTACTTAAGGAACATCTGAAACTAAACCAGAAGGTGAAGGGCTACTTGTATACAAAGAAGAGTGAGTGAAGGGTTTAGTAACAAAATGACCAAAGGGAATGTAAGAAGAAAAATTAGATAAATTATTGCAAGTTGATACAATTGATGCATTATCACTTATGATCAAATTATTGAGTTGATTGGCAAGATGCAGAACTGGGAGCACACCCAACTTTCAGTATCAAAGTAAGAATTTATGTCCTGGTCACAGTAATAACTTATCCAGAATGCTTTTCTTTTTACTATGACACACACCACCTAGTCACAAGTCCAAGTCTGTAAGCTTTCATTTTTTTTTAGATTCACATGTGTTTGTCAACTACTACTTACTGTGATATACAGTGCTATAATTTTTATAGCGTTATATTAGTCCTGCCCCAGTGCCACACTTCTCTCTTAAATTGTTCTGTCTACATACTCTGACATTTGTCTCGAAAAAAGGATTTTGACGTAGGAAAAATCTATTTCTGGGCGATTGGTTCGTGTCGCCCAGCGAAATAATCCTTTAATCCATTATTTCTAAGGTAAATGATCTAACAAATACCAAAGAATAAACAAAATAAAGAAAAAGGTCAGTATAACTGACTCGCTCACCCTCCAGGAGGGCGTCGGTATGAACACTAGGGCGAGTGAGACCACTACCACGAACCTCTTGCCAATAGAAATCTCCCACAACAAAACCCCACAAGAGGAGAGCCGACCCACAGAACGGGGCAGCAACTACTACTACTCCAACCCACGCTAGGGACTGCCGCGCCTCTGGTGGCCATCCTTTAAGTTAGACCCGAACCCGTGAGACGTTAATTTTTATCTCTCTGTGTTTTCGTGCCTTTTTTCGAGGATTTTTACTTATCATGGAGCGTTCAGCCATCGCATCAGCTAAGTTAAGTATTCCGAAAGGTTCCTACTTAGTTTTTTCCTACCTTGAGTCAGTATTTGCCGTTTTTTAGGTATAAATGCTGATTCTCGGCCGGAAGCATGGCGGCATTGCTCTGCCTCGTGGCGGGTTCGTTCTTGGTCTCCCATACCTAGAACCTTCCCTTTATTTTTACGTCTCTATACCTGTTTATGAATATTATGTTAAGGGATCCAGCCTGCATTGGTTTTCTGTCATGCATGCATGTCTTTCTTTACCTTGCTTAGGCATTATCTCTTCTATCCAGACCCTAGCCATAGCTCTTAGTATCGGCCCAGGCTAGCTTTGAGTGGTAGACTTTCTCTCGGGTTAGTCGTACACTCCTGGATTTTTTCTCCTACTAACTTTATTTCCCCTACTTTGATGTTATTTTAATTATTTTATTTGATTTGGTTAGCCTAGGGCGTCTGGTACGTTATCTTAGCCTAAGTTTATTATATCATGGTCCCCATTAGTTTTGTTGCTTCCTTTTATCAGTTTTGTTGCATCTACGGTTTCATCTCGCTGATCAGTTTGGTTGCATTATCCTAGGATATAGATTTCGTTGTTTTATCGTGTTACAGTTTCGTGGTCACCCTGTGATCGCGATACAGCCAGACGCCCGTCCCAGTCACCCTGCCCTCCTCCCGCTCTCCCATAGAGCTGGGGGGAGGGAGGTCCGTCCTTGCTCGCTCCATCCGGGCCTGTCTCCCTCTCTCCCTACGCGGAGGGAGTAGGGGAGGCTGGACAGGCGCGGGACTGGGTATGACCGTGTCTCTCTGCTTCACGGTGCTCCGTTGTGACGAAGTAGGGGGGTTGGCCTCCCCTCTCCTTTGTTGTCCGTTGCCCCGCTGTAAGCTCGAGTTCTGTTTCGTCCTCTCGCCCCTCCCCGGATTGTCAGTGCTCTATTTTTCTTACCGGAGCTCCGTCGATTACAAGGGAGGGAGCTGGTTTCCCGCTTGCGGGCGGACCTCAGGCGTGCAGTTGGTCTCATTTGCCTAACCATCCCGTCTCGTCGGCACACCGGGGAGACGGATACCACCGCGATTCGGAATCTTTTCCGGAATTTAGTGCTATTTTATGCTTAAGTCTATCATAAGTTTAATTTAAGCTTAAGTCTATCATAAGTTTAATTTAAGCTAGCTTAAGCTGGGTCCCTCCCTTACCCCTGTTTTATACACCGGAGTTATAGCCTATTCAGGCGGTAGGGGAGGGGTTATGCCCAAAAATGTTCACTCTCCGGCATGCATCGGAGTTCTAATTTAGCCTGTAAGTGATGTCTTTATGGTACTCATGTATCCTTCCACTTACAGACCACTAACTGTGAGCATCCAGGATGCAACGCCATGCTCCAGGACCCCTGCGGACATGAAGTCTGTAGGTCCCACGCTCCGTGCGCGACTCCGCATGGGAATCTGCAGGTCTGGTATCATGAGACCTGTACGATCTGTTATGATCTAGTGGGTCAGTTCTTGGACGGGGTAAGTATTTCCAGCTGTATACATAGACTGTAAATACTGTACTATATCTTAAGTTTAATTTTAGTGATTTCTTTTAAGCTTAAGTTCCTTATATGTTGTGAAATACATCCCCAAATATTGTAGGTTTAAGCTCAGTTTTAGTTTAAGGTTGAACTTCAACTTTAGAGAGACCGCCCTTGCAACCCTGAGGGCTTGGGTCGGCGGCTTCGGCAAAAATGCCGCCAAGGGACAGCCCTACATTCTCGAGAAGAGGATGGCTGTCCTGCTGTTCCCCGGCGGCAAGTCGACGGGGTACGTCGACCCGGCGGAAGCAGCCCCGACTATGACAGCGATCCAGCAACAGGTCGCTGCGTCCATGAAGGAACCAGGCCAGGATATCTCGGCGGAAATCGCGACGCTAGATTTGAACTTGGAACCAATGGTAGGTGTTGACGACCTGTTGGTCGAGGTAGGTACGTTGGACGCCCAAGGGCTTCCCTTGGGCGCCACTGGATCTTCTCCGGCTACTTCTCCAGCTTCCTTCCAAGGCTTTACAGGAGCTGAGCTCCAATACTCTACGCCTAGTGCTTCGGTTAAACCCAAAGTCAAGGGCCAAAGGGTACAGAAAACCCTTACGAAGACGTCGTCGTCGTCCAAAAAGACTTCGTCGGCGTCATCGTCTCGTAAGTCTCCGGCTACAAATCCCGGAGCAGAGAAAGCTAGAGCTTCGGCTTCTAGCTCTAGGTCCTCAAAGAGCAGGTCTTCCAAGGAGAGGCCCCGTACTCCGGCGGAGCCAGCGGTCTCTCCTCTCCCTTTGGTGCCTCTGCCGAGTTATCCCTCCACCTCCGCATCGGCTCCGACTTTGGATCCCAACGCTGGGTTGATGCAACAAATGGGAGACTTGGTAGGCTCTTTGAGGAATAGTATGGAGCAGATGTTCTCCCGGTTATCCGAAAGGATTACAACCCAGGACAACATAATTGCCGGGCTCAATCAGGCCCCTCTGGCTACTCCTCCGACATTCGGTGCTGGATTGGTACAGCTTCCTCCTCACGATTCTCTGTCTCCGTTCTCAATGAACAACCCCTGGAGAGTGGCTTCATACGCCGCCCCTTTCCAGGACGGACTTATCTCCATCCCGAAGTGCGGTACTCGAAGGATTGAGGACTTCGAATTCTATCTGAAGGACCTCCAACCGCCGTTCATTGGCTACGCCAGGCTAACGGATGCAGCCATGACTAGGGAGGATAAGGTCCCGAGGGAGACGGTACTTTACTCCCGGGACCAGGCTCAAAGAGAGTGGCTCAGGTGTTTGGAAGAAACGGACTGCACAAACACTAGGATTCAAGCCTTTAAGAGTCCCTTCACCATCTTTACGATGGATGAAGAAACCCCTCTTCCCTTCTTAACTAAGATTGCCACGGTCACCATTCCGGCTGGCCTGAAGGGAGAACCCTTACCCCAGTTGAGGGAAGCAGACCCCACCTCTCCTTTGCTCCCTTCACTTGGAGATTTGTGGGACGATCTGCCCAATACTTTCTCGGCGGGAAGCTCAAGCCAGACTGCGCCATGGACCAGTTCGGCGAGAAGCTACCTAGACTCCCTGATAGCCTCATTCAAGCTGAGTTTGAGGCCAAGTCTAGGCTTGCCAGGTCCATGAATACCATGGCAATGACGGATGTAGCGGCTCTTTCCTATGCTTCAGAGCCGCTCTTCAAGCTGTTGACCAAGTCTCAGACTCATACGGTCCAGTCAGACTTGTTCGAGTTCGTGACTGCCAGGGTCAATTGCCGGAAACACGTCCTCCAGGAAGCAACTATTCGGCATGAACCGAATAAGCTGCTTTCCTCCAACATCTGGGGGGCAGACCTCTTTCCTGAATCCATGGTCAAGGAGGTCCAGGCTGAGGCAACAAGGCTCAACCAGAGCCTCAAGGATCGTTGGGGTCTCACAGCTAAGAGGCGCCAAGATCAACCTGCAAGAGGTAAAATGCAGAAGAAACTAAAACGTTACCAGCCTTACCAGAAGAAGCAGCAACGTTTTAACCAAGCTGTTTCGGCTGTGCCAATTGTTCAATCAGGCCAGCCTTCTACCTCGAAGGCTCCGACTCAACCCATTTATGTGATTTCCTCAGGCTCAGCCTTCCACCTCCTACGCTGTCTCCCCAGCCTTTAACCAAGTGTTCGAGGGCCAAGCCTTCCAGCACTATGACCGGTTTGGCAGGGGCGGTAGAGCTAGGGGATCCTTTCGTCAGAGAGGATCAGGAAGGTCACTCAACAGGGGAAAACACTTCCGTGGGAGCCGCGGAGGTCACTCGACCCAGCAGCAATGAGATCTCGAAGGTAGGAGGGAGGCTGTTTCTCTTCCGGCATCGGTGGGGATTCAGCAAATGGGCACAAAGCATTGTGTCAAAGGGCCTGGGTTGGAGTTGGATTGCAGATCCTCCTCCATCCTGACCATTCCTTCAACTTCCATCAAAAGAAATGATGGAGTATGCGGAGGAGCTCCTCCAGAAAGGAGCAATAGCGAGAGTCAACAGGTTAAAATTTCAGGGTCGCTTGTTCAGCGTACCAAAGAAAGGCTCACTAAAAAGAAGGGTAATCTTAGACTTGTCCCGCTTAAACTTGGCCATTCGCTGCGACAAGTTCAAAATGCTGACTATCTCGCAGGTGCGGACCTTACTTCCCCGTGGGGCCGTCACCACCTCTATCGATCTTACAGACGCATACTATCATATCCCTATTGCAAGACACTTTCGCCCTTACCTGGGCTTCAAACTGGGAGATCAAGCATTCTCCTTCAAGGTAGTTCCCTTCGGTCTGAATGTAGCACCCAGGGTATTCACGAAGTTGCCGGAAGTAGTCGTCCAACAACTGAGGTCTCAAGGGATAATGGTAGTAGCGTATCTCGACGATTGGTTGATTTGGGCTCCAACAGTCGAGGAATGTCGCCAAGCCACAATGAAAGTAATTCAATTCCTGGAGTATCTTGGGGTTCCAGATAAACAGAAAGTCAAGACTCACTCCGGAGTCCAACTTTCAATGGCTGGGCATTCAATGGAATCTATCCTCCCATACTCTGTCGATTCCATCAGCCCAGAGGAAAGAAATAGCGAAGTCAGTGAAACAATTTCTAAAGTACAAATATGCTTCAAGGAGAAACCAGGAAAGAATCCTGGGTTCCCTCCAATTTGCCTCAGTGACAAATATCTTGATGAAAGCCAAACTGAAAGACTTAACCAGGATCTGGCGCTCACGAGCAATCCTGGAGGGTGAGCGAGTCAGTTATATTGACCTTTTTCTTTATTTTGTTTATTCTCTGGTATTTGTTCGATCATTTACCTTAGAAATAATGGATTAAAGGATTATTTCGCGCAGCGACACGAACTGAGCCCAGAAAGGAAGTTTTGTTTTCACTCTGGGTAGTTCCATTAGTCCACTTAATTCTGAGCTAAGCATTTTTTTTTATTATGTTCCAAACAGGCAGGAAAAACAATGGACAGATTCTTTCATAATTTGCAAATAATAATTCATTCAAAGTTAATTAAGGCAGACTGTCAAGAGAATTCTATAAAATGCCATACAGAAATCTATGATAGGCAATTATTACAAGACAGTATACAGGTTCAGATTATTATAAGTCCAAAGTCTTTTGAAAGTACATAATTTCTCAGATTATTTTTTTTATTTGCAGTTCCATTTTCTGTAAATAATACCCTAAAAACTGATGATGTGTTCATAAATACCTAGAGATTTTGCACCTTCTACTGAACACAGCCGGCACTAAATGTTAATCTTTGAAGAGGAAGTATTGTGCAGTAATTTGCTCAACTGCATTTCTTGACATGTCAACTAAGGGGAGTTTTATATAGTATATTTTTGTTAGTACTTAACTTTCCAGACTGGATAAGAGACTATACTTACAATGTTGATCGTTGGTAGTTTCATTAAACTATATAACAAACTTCTGTTTGGTAATTCAATTTTACTTTTGTTATCCCTTAAACACTTTCCTTGCAATCTCTGTAACACTGACCCTTCTTCTCTATTTATAGATACATTATATATTTTTGAAGAATATTTTTTATAGGATTACTAACGTAACTTTAAAAACTTTTCATATACCTTTATTTCTACACATTTACCAACGTAAACAACTGATCATGCTGGTTTTACAGAAAATACCTCGAATCTATGATTCAAACCTCCCAAAATATGGAGTTTGGTTTTGGATTCAAGAGCCCCTGCTTCAGGATTTGGAAAACGATAGAATATACGACGAACTCGAGAATGCAACAAAGCCATTGCACACATCATGCAAGGCTCACGAGTCATGTACACATCAAGTCCTGTGCATATGTACGAAACTGTTTCGCTGTTTTGGTCATTTTCAACTAATAACTTGGATTCACTGTTCCTGGTACTCTGAGTTTTCATTAATCCAAAACATGCATCAGAAGCCGAACCCTTTACTGTCTCATGGGCAGTAGCGATATCTACCTCTCCTTCACCATTTTCTAATAAACTACGTGTACTCATATTTTTATTTTTACATATTGCATGAATGTCCCAGGCACCACCATTCTGATTAACAGCCACATGGTCAACAGCGATCATAGCAGCATGCTGCGCAGGATGTTTGTGTCTCCGATCCTGACCACGGCCAACAACACTCCCATTTGCACTATCCACTATCACAACACCAACATTTTCACCACTTGCTCTATCTGCTTTGTTACCAAGTTCTAAGGCTTCATTCATGAATTTTATCATCACTTTTAACTCTTCTTCTTTGAAAAGATTTGGAGAGGAGAGCCACACAAGATACTGATCTTCATGTAAAGAACAAGGCCAAAAGGGAGAAACTTTATCATACATATCACGTATTTTTGGTGAATATTTAGCAACTTTAGAAACAAAAACTTTGTCAGTGAACAGTGCCAAATTGATCCCTTTCTCATTAAGCTTGAATATTACCTTCCTAGACTCAGTATCACTCAGAGCAGCCAAATTATCATCTCCAGTTTCCATTAAATTTGGAATGTCAAAATCCTCTAGGTATGTCAAATATACAAGTAAAGCCTCTTTCAAGGGAACACCAACACTAACAGAATCCTTAGGGAAAATATCTTCCCTTTTCATTAATTTACGAACTCTCTTCAAGTGACAAAGAGACGGGACAGGGAACTTAAGTGACAATTCTTTGATAGCAACTGATGTAGATTTCTTGTCCTTGACTTCCAAAACTGCAACCTGCTTAAATTCTGGATCCCCAAACACACCTTCAGGAAGAACTGGTGTCACTTGAACTCTCTCAGTAGCTAAAGGCAATGAAGAAATGTCAGCAGCATCAAACTTAATCCTTTTACTCTTGGGACCAACCTGGAAGTAACATAGTCCTCACTTTCCATCTAATAACCCGACTGGATACAGCGACAACTTAAAAATTTAAAGACAACATTTCAACTCATACAGCATCCGAAATACAGCTGAAATCTACTACTATTACAAATTCCCCTAAAGCACATAAAATTACTTGCAATATTGTTTGCTGTTTGAACAGATGTTCATACACTAATCCGCCACAACTTGAATCAATATGACACTAAGAGTGAGCTCCAAGAAAAGGATTGAGAACAAAATCAAGAATACAACAAATATTCATGACAAAATTATGTCGCACATTTATAAAAACTTCCTTTTCATTTTTTCTAATACTCAGGCAATAGGTATGCCAAGTTTCTTAGGAGATAACAGAAATTTCAATTTATGTAAGTATAGTTTCATAATAAACTCAAAAGACAAATCAATGAGAATATAGAGAAGAATTCATAACTGCAATTCATTCATGCATCAAATTCAAAGCTCCCTCCTTGTGGCTGGTGCCTTGCAAATTTAAATATATTTCAACATTAAATCCATTGATTTTAATTTTTTCACTGAAAACAAAGAAACTTTAGGTAAAACTCCTTAGCTTTCACCATGAAATTATTACTGTATACTTTAAATGAGTCACCTTGACAATACAACCTCAATATTAAGAATGTTATCAAACACTGTGGCAAAACATTTCTAACAAACTTTACAAGAATTGGAAGTCATCACCATTTCACAATACGTAAGTGGTTACTACACCATGTTATTTATCGCTCTCAATTTACTTCATACATACTAATGTACTGTACTGGGAATAAAAAAAGACATAGCATTATGTAATTCATTTAGCTGCTGATACATTATAAACAGAATTATGTCAAAGTAACTGCAATATGCAATACATCTCCACTGAGAAGCACAGATTATACTGATAAACTAAACAAATAACATACCTAAACCTAACAATTCAATATGGAATGTTACCACACTACTATGAGATTCAGGGCCTCTGTAACACGGTTTTTTCGCAATAACTTTTTATCTATGCATTTCATAAATATAACGCTTATTCAGAATACATATTATATCAACACATAAATTTTGAGTGCATTCTGCACTACGTAGTTTAAATAAATTTGGTACTTATAATGTAAGTGTGACCTTTTTTGAAGACGGGCCAACTTACTCAGAGAAAAGGTTTCGAACGCACTCGTTACGTAACTTATGACAACATTTCTTCCCTCTTTCTCGATGGATGATTGGCTATACGTAACGAAAGCTAAACCTCTGGCAACAATGACATACAAATTTAAATACAAGCAAAGCAGTACACCTTTATGAACTCTGGAACCTCTCCACTGATAATTGTCATAATGAACAAACCAACAAAATATGTTAATAAATACAAAAACACTTTGATTATTAGTCTAACTCCCAAAATAAGTTTCCAAAGAAATTACAGTCTACTTTATAGGTCACAATCAGATTGACAAGATGTAGGGAATAGTTGGTAATTACCAAAAACATAGTAGACAAGCTTGATTTGATAACTGCTATATCCAATGTCAAGCAATTTTTATTTATTGGCTATCTACCTATTTACTGAAAAAAATAGCCGGTACCTTATATTGGCTTTAAACCTTCACCAATAATTATCGTCAGAATGGTGACTTCATGAGGCTCCACCCACTTTCGCCTCGTTATAATTCAGGATAACACTGAAGGCTACCATGGGCATTGTTGGATTAGAAAATTTAACTTCTGGCTATAAAAACTAATTTCTCGAGTAGTTGTAAGAAGTGCTAAATGATCCTCAAGGATCCCAGCAGTTGGTCTAAACGTTTAATTCCTGTATATTACTGCTATACTGTTGCGGCACTACTGCTACAGTAGTATTACTACGCTAGCACTAATACCCCACCCACATCTATGTATCGTTCCGCCATTCATAAAGTCTTTGGGTTTCAGAGCCGATGGCATTTCTGTCTGGTGGATGGGCGGGGCAACATTTAGTCAAAAGGTGTTTGTTTACCTTGCTTACGTAATGAATGTTTTTCGACTCTTGGCTCGTAATCATTGGCCATGGCGTCGGCTGGATCATTTTTACTCTATAAAAATTAAAACTATCGGGTTTAGGTAATTGATAATGCTGACAAAATTTGTGTGGTTGTAAAATATACATATGTCAACTTTCAGCTACATCCGATGCTTTGACAAGGAGCAAAGTCCAAAAAACCGTGTTACAGAGACCCTGAATCTCATAGTAGCTAATGATCCTGTATGTAACCACCTAAGGTGCCTAGCTGGATATTAATTGTATGCAATATCTTTTTAAAATGATTTTTAATGCTTTTTTTTTTTACTATTTTAAATATTATTATTGCCACTACCTTTAATATGAATACGTACTATTTTTTTCTACTTCTTCATCACCTATGTGGATACTATTGCCAATTATAATAATTTTCATCATGTTATCTCATGTATCTGGTTTGTGTGTGTTATTGTCTCTACTTTGTATATTCTGTATATGGCCTTGCGCTGAAATGAAATTGATTACCATTATTATTTTTGCATGGTATGTGCTGTATCATGAAAGATAAAAAAAACTATAAGTTATGTAGTGACAGAGATTCATTCCCTCTAAATGAAGTGTGTACATTATACTTAGTCAAAATTGTAAATAAACAGAAGAATTATGAAAACAAAAAATATGTACTGTAATGATAAAAATTCAATCCCATATTGGCAAATCATAGTCGAAAAGATAAGGAACCAGTAGTAACTTAAATTCTTTAATCAATATTAATGGTGTTTTCACTCTCCTCAAACAACCATGATTTTGATGGAACATTTTTTGCTTACACAAATAAAATTGCACTGTGTTAAGAATTAATCAGTAAATCTTACTACAGTGTAACAAAAACTGCAATCAAACATGTTTTGTGTGGTAATTTTACAAATGGTAACAATGTGCATAATATGTTTAGATTTTGACAATCAAAATTTTTCATATCTATAATATCTGTGCTGGGTGGATTTTAATCTTCATTCTGTTTTTAATTTGTTTTATTTGAGGTGTCATATTCTCACTATATTTTTGCAGTGTACTTTTGCAAAAAATGTTACTCTGTATTTCCAATTTTTTCAGTGTTTAGTTTTTTTTTACTTGAGATTACTATACAAAATTTCTGCATAAGCTAGTATCCAATTACTCTCAAAATCTTCAAAAAAGTGCACCAGTTGTACTCCATCCATTCACATACACTCTGAGAACAGTTAGCCAAGAAACTTTCTTGGATAATGTATATACAATACTTGGTAATCTGACAAGTGTTTCAGTTTGCTAGTATGTCAATTTCAGAAAAACACTTCAAAATCACCCCAACCAAAAATGGCTATCATCTTGTGAATGTGTGGTGACCTTATTTTTACTATTATTTATTATTTTGTGTTTTTTGAAGGAGCATCTTTCAAACACCATGAAATAAGGTACACACTTTTTTGTAAAACATTGGATTTTAAAAAAATGAATTCTGCAGGCAAAAAAACCTTGCAGATGCAGTAATAACATAATCTATTTAACACACTGTGAGCTCAATAGCCTTTAAGGGGGCCGGCCGGAACCTCTATATACAGTGGTATAGGGCGAAAAATGCAAAGTCATGAAAAAATTCATGGAGCTTCATATGGCAATTGAGAATACGTATACGAAATATTTCGTCAAAATTCCTCTTACTTTCGTAGTTACAAGGTAATTAGTAAACATAACTCAATAAGCCTAAAACATTCATCCGTACAAGAAAATGCAATATTTCTTCTGTTATCGTAAATTTTGATAATTATTGGCAAAGAAATTGTGAGAAATGGCATCTGTAGAGATTTCGTGGCTCGCAGACGCAGAAGCGAGTATCTGGTTCACCCATGAATCAGTGCGACCATAGACATCAAGTAGATTACACGTTCGAGTTTCACCTCGTGACTTTCGCTTGCTTTCACGTATGTTTATGTATGTTTCGGCAAGAAGTTCATCATGCCAATGAGGAAAAGACAAGGAAAACATCTCGCTAACATACAGACGAAGAAAAATCGCTCAAGCATTATTACAGAATATCATAATATACGCGTAGTTAGTGAAGAGAGAGGGGAGGGTTGCTTAGTAACGCCCCCTTCTTGCCTGACAGCACACGTCACTCTATGCCCAAGGCTCGTATCTTTGAGCAAAGAGATCTCCATTTATGATAAATAACATAGTTTTGGTTTTTTAATACCCAAAATGGACTATGAAATTCATAATAATCATGATTTATTAAATTGTCTTTGTAAAAAGAGAGTACATCTTCGAGTTTCACCTCTGACATTCTCTTGCATTATGTTTGTTTATCTTTGTTTCGGCAAGAATGTCATCATGCGAAAGAGGAAAATACAAGGAAAACATCTCGCTAACATACAGAAGAAGAAAATTCGCTGTAATAAGCCGAGTTAGTGAAGGGGAGAAAGGGGGTTACGTAGGAAGGAGTGCCCCATCTTGCCTCAAGCAGTGCCCCAGGCTACGATATATGAGCAAAGGGATCATCATTTATGATTAAATTATGATAAATAACATAGTTTTGGTTTATTAATACACAAAAAAGAAATATACATTCATAATAATCATTATTTATTAACATTGTCTTTATAGAAATACGAAGGAAAACTTTGAACGCCCGTATCTCAAAACTATACTTATTGACCTTCAATGTCTATCTCCTCACTTAGTTTTAAAGCTATAACATTGGAATTTGGTATATAACTCAGAAAGACATTATAGAACAATCAAATAGAGCCCTTTTTCCAATTTTTTTTGTTTCGTCTTTTTTTTATACATTTTTTTCTCGTGATTTATAGGGTTTATTTTTTTTACCATATTGAAAAATTCATATCTAGCAAAAAAATGACTTTTAGAAAAAAAACTCTCCATTTGATTGGAGGTCTACATCAGGTCTATATATGGTAGTAATCCCAGGTCTTAATATTAAATATCAAGGGAGGAGATAGAACTTGAAAAGTGGTTATTTTCGGGATAAATCGCCCTGGCGTCACAAAACCGAAGGTCAGAGGCGAAAATCATATGCGGTTTGGAGATGTCCCAAGTCACCTTATTAAGTGGTATGAATGTCAAAGTCCTGTCGTTAAAAAACGGCATTAGCCGGCCGGCCCCCTTAACCCCTAGGAGCCAGGGTAATAAATCAATAAGCAGAACCCAATGCTGGCAAAACTTTGAGTCGGCAAATTTACGGAAAAAACACATCAATGGAAAGAAGAAAATATTCAAATGCAAATGGTAAAAGAAAAAAAATTCTTAAAATTTGTCCCTACCTTCCACGAGAAGTTGAAAATGACTATTTACAACCCCTTGTGGGGCTTCTTTTACATGAAAATTGTAAACTTTACCAACTTGTATGTTTTTTCTAATAAACAATTTTATTTTACTTTGTAAAATTATAATTATAGCTGACACAGTATCAAAACAGATAAGATATAAAATCAGTAACAAATTCTTAGCATATTTGTTGAAAAATATTTACATAAATTTAGCAAGAATGAAGATTCAGTAACTTCTTTTTACTTGTACATGTTTTTTGTAATATTTCTTTGCAAAATTACATTTACAACTGATATACGTACTATCATAAAAGACAAGAATAAAAACCAACAGGAATCCCTTGGTATAGAATTTATGAGCAAATTTACAAAAAGACGTCATGTGAGACAGAAACGCAGTACGTACATTCTTCTTTTACATCAGAAGCAGAACTGAAGTCCAGAGATGCCAGACTCCTGATATTAGCCTGTGTAAAAGTTGCCATTAGTGAATTTAAGGGCTATAATAGATTTGGCACCTCTTTCCGCCAGATTCTTTCAAAATCGATGGCACGTAATTTATCTAACTACAGGATCAATCCGTCCACCACCCCAGACCTGTTATTACTACTTCCGAGGAGCAATCCGTCCACTAAGGGTTAATAATCCTAGCCTCTACTATGCTAAAAACACAACACAAACAAGTCATGACATTTTAAGGAGCAAGTCCCAATGCAATACCGATCAGCTAAAGCTGCTAGTGGCAATCATTAAGTTAAAAACCACATAAATTATATTTTTCTCAATAGAACAGAACAACTTGGTCATGCATTATTTGACCATAAGAGAATTCAGGTTAAAAATATTAACTTATGAATTTCACCAAAACACAGCCAAAAGAACAACCCATAGCACTAAAAGGCAAATTCCAATCAGAATTGATATTATAAAAACTTTTGAGATGGCAATTATCCCACATAAAGCGACATAAAGAAGACTGAACAAGGAATTTTATTTAGTATGTGTACAGCAGACAATTGCTAGTATACTTTGAAAGGCAAATGAAAATATAAAACAACTGATTTATCCAGTGCAGTAACCACATCTTTAAAAGCTCTCACCAATGTAAGCCTCATGACAGTATAGTTTCATATTTACTAACAAACTCTCAAGAAAAAACTAATTAAAGGAAGAACACAAACTGTAACAACTTACAACACAGAACATGGAAGTTTGGGACAATTTCCAAGATACTGTCTAAAACTTAAGCGGTAAGCTGAAGCATTCATAACTGGTAATGGTATAAGCCACAATGAGAAAAGATAACCAATCCTTTGCTGTTGATACAAGTGTAAGAAATGTAATACCTGCAGTGAAGGACTAAAAAAAGATAACTGGAGAGGTACCAGGAGCTACAGGTATATTATTTTGGAATGAAAATGATATTGTAATGATACAATTAAGTTTGTTCATACTTACCTGGCAGATATATATATAGCTGTATTTTTCCGAATCCGACAGAAATTTAAACACTTACGACACACGCAGTGGGAGTCAGGTGGTTAGTACCCATTCCCGCCGCTGGGAGGCGGGTATCAGGAATCATTCCCATTTTCTATTCATAATTTTTATTTCCACTGTCTCCTGAGGGGAGGTGGGTGGGTACTTGATTATATATATCTGCCAGGTAAGTATGAACAAACTTAATTGTATCATTACAATATCATTTTGTTCATGAAACTTACCTGTCAGATATATATATAGCTGAATCCCACCTTTGGTGGTGGGAGTAGACAGAATAGAAGATTTTAGGAAACATATATATGCAGATAATTGATACCTTGATTCCTTACCTGTTAGCATAGCTGACTTCGTGGTTACTGCCGCGTAAGTCTGCTTGTGCTACTAGAGTTGCCAGCGAGGTAGAGACCTATATAGCTGGTGCACTCCAGATGATCTGTCAACAGGGGCGAGACCACGACGTGACTAGACCATATTGACCATACCATGAGGGCTAAGAAGTAAAATAAATATATATATAAAAAAAAAAAAAAAAAAAAAAAAAAAAAAAAAAAAATATATCTCACCACCTGACCCACCTAGCCAAAGTTAAGGTGTGTTAACTAAGGCTTAAGAGTTAAGAAGTCACCGTTGTCGGCGACTCAACTACTAAATTAAGAGCTCTTCCTAACCATTTTCTACAGGATAGGATGAGTGGTACTTCTTGCCCCCAAGATTGTGTCTGCAGACACGTATGGCCCTAACGAGCAGCAGATCTCATATGCCATCTTCACATCTCGCAGGGAGTGTGAATTGAACACAGAGTTGCTTCGCTAAAACATGGTACTCAGGATGTTGCTGAGTGCCATGCTCTGTTGAAATGCTTCCGAGGCCGCGCCTCACCTCGTGAAGCATTCAAATCAAAAGATTTCAAATCTTTTTTGTGCCAAACACAAAGAAGGAGCTTTTTTTTTGAAAGAACTCCTTAACAATAAAGCCAGGGTGTTCTTCGATATGGGCAAGTCTGGTCTTTTCGGAACACTGCAGATTGTCCGTACGACTTCGACTTTGAGTTTTATGTAGATAAAACTTGAGAGACCTGACAGGGCACAGGACTCTCTCTGGCTCCTGCCCACTAACTTGTGCCATCTTGCTTCCAAGCTCCTGGCCCAAGGACAAAACGGGTTTCCATTCTTAGGCCATAACGAAAAGCTTAGAGAGCACACCGCCTTGTGTTCTCTAAAGCCAAAACTTGTGACGATGGCTTAAAATCTCACTAACCCTCTTTGTCGTATCTAGGGTGGTTAGAAAAATGCCTTCCTGATCACATGCAAGAAGTTAACAGGTAGGAGATGTTCGAATGCTTTGACATCAAGAACTTCAGACTATGTCTAAGTTCCATATTGAAAGCTTCGATCTGGACATGCACAGTCAGTCCGTCTGTACTAACGTCAGGTGACCGACCAGTTGACCAGTCAGACGAATCAAGGACAGCAAGGCTGTACCCTGAAGACCATAAGGCACTATTCTTCGCTGAAGGATGAGTGTCTGGACTGCATGGGCGATTCAAGCTAAGCAAACCTTGGGGTTGTATCAACGCAACCCAACGTCGTTAGCGAATCAACTCCTGAGCCACTCCTGACTCGAGCTTCTGGTGCCAGGAGAAAGGAGCGAGGAGCAAAAAGGCGATTCAGTCCCGAAGGACGAATGCCTGACAGTCCAACCTGGTCTCATGTTAAACGATCATCGGGGGTGTATAAACGCAACCGACTTCGTCAACAAGAAACTCAGGGCTACTATATGTCTCCTGATCTCGCACGAGTGTCTGACTCCGAGAAAACAGGTGAGACAAAAAGTAGATGGTGAGCGAGTTTCGAGATTTCACAGAACTCAAAGATCGTGAAGGGCTTTGTTGTTTGACAGAAGCAAATCTCTGAGCCCAAAGGCCGTCAACAACATATTTGCGTATTCTTTAATAGTTGTGACTGCCAGCTTATCCCATTCTTCAAACGGAAAGGGAAGACTGCAATCTTATGCTGTCAACATCTCGATAGTCTGAACGTAGTCAGACTCAGAGCGGAGAGGTTATAGGTACCTTTCGTGTTAATGGAGACCGACTCTCTCGGAAAAAGGTCCTTGGAAGGACGTGACCTCTGTGAATCTAGGATCTTGAAGGCCAACATGGGGCGATTAGCGTCATTGTCGCTCCCTGTGATGATATAAATCATCTTATTACATTTCCTAAGCGATTGAAAAAGGGGAAAAGAGACTAAACATCCATCCCCGTTCAATATCATAGGATGGCGTTTAATGTTACCGCTCCCTGGATCGAGAATAAGGGAGCAGAGAAGAAGAAGCCTCTTCGTCCTCAACCTAGCGAAGAGATGAATGAAAGGACGTCCCTAAAGTCTCCACAACTCTCAACATACTTCTAAAGAAAGATTCCACTCGGAAGTCAGTAGTTGCTGCCTTCGATCGAGGACGATTCGTATGGACTTTTGCAATCCTGTAACGAAACCTCTAGAGGATCGTTCCATTCTACGCCTGTTGTTATAATAGGCTCTTTCTCGTAAACCCGAACCGGGACCGAGAGAAGATACTTCCTAAGATATGAGAGAGCTGTGGAAGATCAGAGTTGATATGGACCATGGTTCCAAAAACTCGTTTCGAGGACTGGAGGGACGACTGAATTGCTTCCACTTCTTTCAGATTATGATCCAGGACATCTGAAACCCTCTCCAGATGTCCGGCACCTTCTTTCTATCACCTCAAGAGATACTTAACGCACCGAGAGATGTTTCAGAATCATTCCTAGATCTTTAATAAAATTTCAGTTTCCCGGTAGGAAAAAACAATGTAGAGGTCTGAATTGCAGTCTATTCAGGGAAACAAACTTCTTTAGGAAGGAAATGGTCCCCAGCAAGCTCATCCATTCCCTCACACAGTATGTTTACTTCCCTAATAAGGCTGCGCTTTGCCTAAGCAAGAGAGCATATAATAGTGCAATGTTGTGGTAGACTCGTAGTCCTATACCGTGCGGTAACGAGCACCGAAAGGAGTAAGATATCTCTGTAGAACATATTAAGGCCAAACGAATGCAATGTTTATTCATTCATGTAAGAAATCCCCTCAATCTTATTAGGCTAAAGTCCGTGATTGTAGGGCAGAGATACAGTTAGTCAGTCAATCCCGCAGGAGAGAGAGAGACGTAACTGCCAGCACAGAGATACGGTTAGTCAGTCAATCCCGCAGGAGAGAGAGACGTAACCTACCGCGCATGACAGCGAACGAGCTGGTACTGGCTCATTTGGACTGGAGGAGAGGACAGTGACAGCAGCAGCTTACGATTCGTCCCGTCATCGTCGTTCTCTTAACTTTCATGCCTGGGTTGCCAGCTACCCTATTCTATGAAGAAAAAGGTCCGTTATTTTTAGCATAAAGAGACTCTCAAGCTGGTATATTTAAGCGAAACAGAAAACGCTAAATATATAGATGCGTTTGTGTCGTCAGAACACTACCATACAACGGTAAAAGATAAATCGGAAACTCCTGGAAGGCTGCAGGGAGTAACGATTAAATGTCCTTAAATGGACCATAGACCTCTCGGTTGCCATCCGAAGAGGTAACTACAGCAAGCGTATATGACTTGAACCAACCAGAAATAAAATAACGCAAGGCAAAATATGAAATTATATCACAATAAAGTTTGTTCATACTTACCTGGCAGACATATATATAGCTGAATTCGGAAATACAGCTACATACATATCTGACAGGCAAGTTTCATGAACAAAACTTAGGAGAATCGAAGCGTCAGCTCAAGCTTCTTATTTTGTTATTGGACATAAGGGTTCATTGACGTAGTCTACAAGTCTATTTCTTGTACGAGTCTGCGAATGACGAATGAGAGCTCTTCCGAATCTTGTCAATAAGAGCTTATTCGCTTACGCAATATCAAGTTAATGAGATGTTTGTCAATGAGAACTAACCCATTTACGGGACAAAGAGATATTTTGTCAATGAGGGGATACCCACTTACTTGACAAAACGACAGTATATTGTCAATGGGGGAAAGTCACTGAATTGACAAAACGTAATCCAGGAAGTCGAGCATTTTATTTTCCGATTCCCGTCTCAAACGAGGAAGGGGCAAGAATCCTGTTAAGAAACTGGGCTTACGTCAGGTAGAACGACGATGTTCAATTCGGCAGCGTAGTCCCGACTAGGAACTAACAAAATCTATCATCTGAAAAGCCCTTTCAGATGGGCTAAAAAGCTGGCAAAATTATCCTGGGAAGAGGAAGAAACTCTCCAACCAGCTTCCTCTCCCGTATCATAACTAATGCCTGCTAAAGCTTAAAATTTATTGGCAGTATGGCAAAGGAAGTCCTGTCTTGCGCTTTCCTGAAGAGCGTACTTTTGATGAGTGCCTTTGCAAGAATCCTACTGAACGTTGCCGAGAGTCCTGACGTGCAGGACATCAAGCCCTTATAACCCGTAACTGCCTTATCGCAAAGTCTTGACTGCGGTAGTGGCAACTTAAATTTATTGGCAGAATGGCAAAGCTTGCGGTAGAGCAAACGAGAACTTCCCTTGAGCTTTCCTTAACTCCATCCACCTATGCGAAAAGCAATATTAATTGACAGAGACCTCTTGAATTCACGAAACCCGATGTCTTGCTGGGTTTCGAAGAAGAAGTTGTCTGTTCACTTTAAGCTTCTATTTAGAGGGCGCGAGTCCATCCGAAAGCTCCAACCCCTGCGCGGGGAGGACGCTTCGGAGGACGAGAAGCAATCCTTCAGGATTCGTGCACGTGCACGCACTTAGGCAGTCTGGGGATTTTCATCAGAAACTGCCGAAGGCACGCCAGATCGGTGGGGGTTCCTCGTAACCCTCCTTCGGCTTTCGACATGCTCCCTCCCCGGGTCCTGGGAGTCAAGCAGAGGTCCCGGCCTAGAGGCGAAACGAGGCCGATCTGACGCACCCTCCACTACACAAGGGGTATCACTGCACTTCTGCACTTCACTTTTACTCTCTAAAGCAAGCACTTTCGATTCTAAGTTACGAATCGAAAGAGTATCAGAGAAAGGGCAATTTCTCTACAGACACTGCTTAGGGCCCGAAGGCAACACTGCAGGGTTAGGAGTAACAATTACAGAAGTAGCACTTCACAGCAATGAAGGAGAGCGAGCACCTCTCGTAGACATATACATAGCCCGTAGGCCATACTACAGGGTTATGCAAAATAAAGTCTACAGGAAGGTTAGCAGGTTCACTACCCTGACTTTTGTTACTGATTAATTGCGTACATACGAATCATACGTCTTCCTTACGGAATTAGACATGTTTACTGATTAATTGCGTACATACGAATCATACGTCTTCCTTACGGAATAGACAAAGTCTCACACTCCTTACATGACAAATCTCAACAAAGAAGCAAGACCCATACCCCTCGTACATACCAAGTGCGAATCTACCGAAGCTTTCGGTAGCCACACCCTATCTTTGCAGACAACCCCGTCTGAAACTAGCCTAACTAGATTCAGATATTTTATGCAAAAATGAATCAAATTCAAATCAATTTAAGATAGCGTATGCCTAGCCACAAATCCAAGTAAATAAATCAAAAGACAATTAGGATACTTAGCGGCAATGAAGTTTCCAAAATCCTAAGACGGAGGTACTGAAAACAGGTGTTTTCAGCACCGGCGACAGAAAAATTATGAATAGAAAATGGGAATGATTCCTGATACCCGCCTCCCAGCGGCGGGAATGGGTACTAACCACCTGACTCCCACTGCGTGTGTCGTAAGTGTTTAAATTTCTGTCGGATTCGGAAAAATACAGCTATATATATATCTGCCAGGTAAGTTTCATGAACAAATTTTGTTTTAATTGGGCATGAAAAATTTGATGAAAGGATAGGGAAATAACGCAATAGAGACAAAATGAATATTAAAAAAATGCAAAAAACGAATGGCAGCACCAACTGCATGACCATGTTGCCTACTAAACTACTATAAAGTAAAGTTTGTGAAAAACAGATAACACTACCTATTGTCAAACTGATAGCACAAAATGATGGTAAAATAAGTGAAGCACAAAACAGATAATGACACTAACTCAATTAACAAGAGAAGTGATGAAAGAGACTGAAAAATGAAGAGGACTGAAATAAAAAAAAAAAAAATCCCATTTTCATCAATAAGTGTCATTACGAGATACTACCTAGACATCTTACTTGGAGAAACATATTTCACAACCAACTTTCCTCTTATTCTCATTACAGTTACAACAGACTGTTAATTTGGTCTGGCACATATACATTAGAATGACAGTCCGTACTCTTGATATTAAAGAAAAGATACATGTACTGTACTGGTATTTCCCTGTAGAACAAGGCTTCAGTGTTCTACACAAAGAGCATCAATAAACCAAGTTTACTATTTCAATCTATATAATTTACCTACATCTAGTGCTATACCAAAGACAATGTGTAATACCTTGCAAATAGTATATGGAAACTTACCTTCTCTTGTTCAAGTTCTTCATCTGGTGTATCAGGGAAATCTGAGAAAGTTATTGTTTGCTCATGCTGACCACCAGCACTTGACTGGGTCCTTGTATCTCCAAAATCTATAATTCAAAGAAAAATATATATGCATAAATTACTCTGATAGCTTTTAAAATCATCATATGTGAGGTGGTACCTTGCAACACACTATATTATATCTTATTTTCACATAAAATCACAATTTCTAAAAATTGTATTTTTTTTTAATTATACAAACCTGAGGTCCCTTACATCAGGAATTGCTTAAGGTGAAGCTGGAACAATCATTAAAACTCTTGAACAAGGTGGTTAGGCAGTAACTACCATCCAGTAGACAGGGAGACCTGCCTGGCTGGATATAAACATTCCACTTACCTTTTGGCCTAGGTTTCAGATTAAGGAGAGGCCTGAGGTCGGCATTAGTGTATAGAACCTCAGGTTTGCCAGACCCCTTGGATCAATCCTCGACGACTTGAACGTACATTCGATGGGGTCCTAGAACCCCAGGAACATAGTCTGCCGATGCCGAATCCCGTGGAGAGGACTCTACGGGATTCTACTATTCACCTCGCCCCTCCCGGTGTAGCCCGAGGAAGTAGAGGGAATGGGAGAGGAGGATCGGATGCTCTCACCCCTCCTAGCAGTGCTGCTACTGGGAAGAAAGAGCCGCGCCCTTGCAACAACCTGCGGTGGTGACAGGCGTCTGTATAGGAGAGTGTGATCGCTTGGACAAGTTGCTTTCCCGAGGAGAATGCAGCAGTTCTCATCATGCTAACAGCTGGTAACAGCGCTGGTAGCAGGACTGGTAGCAGCAGGGGTGGGAGCAGCACTTCTGCTAGAAGCAGTGCTGCTGGCCGTGACGCAGCTCCCTGCCTGGCAGGACTATGCATCATCCTCATGACACACCCCAGCCCTTTTTGAGGCCGAAGCCTCTAGTGAAGAGGTCTGTACAGGGGACCTCCTTTTAGTCTCTCCAGATGCCCTATCCTGAGGGGAAGGGACATCGACCATGGCTCCTGAAGAAGAACTAACTTGGTTTTTGCAGGTGGGTTCGAGCCATGGCTTGGACCCTTCTCTTGCTCGGTGCCATTGTCATGACTGAGAGCTGACCCCCCGTCACTGACCAGATGTACAACTTCCCTTGGAAGCTTGAACATTCGGAGGGAATAGCGAATGAGTCTCCAACACGGCCTCGGTCCCATAGGCAGCGCCCTTGGAACTAGGGACTCTAGCCCCTGGGGATGGAGTCTTGGTTCCCTTTCTCTAAGGAGTGGGAGAGCTGATGAGAGAGCCAACTGCCTCCTCCCTGGAGGGAGGATGCAGACCCTTAGAAGCCTCAAGGTGAGGTTTCTTAGGGGGCAGAGAGGCTACCTTCCCTTTCTTAGGTCGTGAAACCTTCGAAGGGGAAGGTGAGGAAGTGGCAGATGACAAAGAGAAGACAAAGACGATGACACCTTCCTTGATCTCTTCTTCTTTGAAAGCTTCTGCAGGATTGTAGTCTGGACCAACCAGTGAAAATCAACCGGAGCAGGTCCAGAGTCAGGAACAGGGCCAGGTTCTGGGGCATGATCAGCAGCAGGCATGATAGCAGGTACGGTTGGTGCTGGCATCCCTGTCATTGCCATGAGAGACGAGGGAGGAGCAGGAAACCTGGAAACTGCCAAAGGTGGTATCCCAAAACCAAGAGTGGGAGGCACTGGGGGTATTGGTAAGTGGATTGAAGGCATATGATGTCCACCAACCAATGCTGAAGAGGACACGTCCCAGGGAAGACCATGCCTGGCCTAGTCCCGACACCCCACGTGCAGAAGAAAAAGTCGGGTTGGGGAGTCCCTCCTCACTCCAAAGGAGCACCTTTGAAGCGAGCAGAGACTCAAAGAGGAGCGTTATCCAGGTCCACAGCCACAGCTTCCCCTTCTCTTAGGAGGGTTGCCGGGAGAGAGGTAGGAAGACAAAGGATTCACAATGTTTGGAGTGGTTGGGGGTGAATTACTCCTCACCACGGGTTTAGGCTTTCTTACATATCTCCTCCTCCCTGCAAACTTTCCCCACAAGGGGAGTGAGGATTGACATCCAGAGAAGCACAAATCTTCCTGCATTTCTTGTCGTCTACCATGGGGCAGAGGGCAACATAGGTTGCAAATCAAGGGTTTGCTTGATGTTCATATCAAACACTTATAAAACCAAATATACCAATAGTAAAAGAAATAATCCCACACCGGGATAGAAGAATTGAAGAAAAAATTAACACAGTCAGGTAGAGAGCGGTAAAAACACGTCCTTCCACAGCCACGGCCGAAAGCCAATTGGAATGTTTATGTCCAGTCACAAGAAGTACCAATGACCAGACCGATAGTTAACTACAGAACCACCTTGTTTGAAGAATTCAGCAGCCGTGTCCAGGCTACGCCTCAAGTATTTCAAATACACTATATACACACCTGCCTCTTTGAACAGCTTGTTCTTTATTTACCTGTCCACTAAGTATAGGTATACATATTGTTCTTCCATTTATTTGCTTTGTTTCTTACTATTTTCATAACAATTTTGTTTACGCTATAGTAAGTATTAATGTAAGTACTATTAATTATGACACAACATCAACATGTTTGTGTTCCCAACAGACAGTCCCTGAGTTTAAGGCATCTGCAGATAGAGACTGTGATTTACAATGCATAACACAATCAGCTGTCAAGTTTGTTTACCTGATTTGAGCTGAGATATATGCATAGCTTCACTCTTAGAAGAAAAGAAGTAAAGCTTGAGAGAACAGAGATGAGAATGCTGAGGTGGTTATGGGAATCTCACTGCTTGACAGATTGGAAAATTATGAAAAAAAGAAGGATGAAAAAGCCTCCCCCTTCCCGGGAATCAAATTAACTCCCAAAGGAGAAGGGGCGACATTACAAACATCAGCCTGGTGTCCTCCCGATACTTCCAGCGACGAATCAATGGAAGAAAAGAAAGGAGACACAGGAACAACGCTACTATGGGGGTTGAATACTGCATGAGACGATGCATCAGGAAGAGGCGAAAAACCCTCCCATGTAGGAAGAGTCGAAACCCACCAATGTTCTCTCTTGCTATAAAACGACTTTAGGCCATGCCAAGCATTCCGTGCAAGGATTCATTATGGTACAAAAATTAGAACGACACCTACTGCACGTGATGTGGGGGTCAGTCGCTGCCGAAGCCAAAAAACGAGAACACGGAAAACCTGGAATTCCAGGGCACACACGTTGACGAGACCGAGAAGGAACGGAGGAAGCCATAATATCAGCTAAACACACACACACACACACTAAACAGAAGTGAAACGAGCAAGAACCAGGAAAAGGCCAAGTGAAGTTAACACGACTCTCACCCAAGTGAAGTTAACACGACTCTCACCCAGGCGGTCAAAGAAAAACTTTGGAGAAGTGAAACGAGCAAGAACCAGGAAAAGGCCAAGTGAAGTTAACACGACTCTCACCCAGGCGGTCAAAGAAAAACTGACATACTGGCGTAGTTGCATGGTCCTTGACCACTCTTCACCTGAGCTACGCATGCATTGCTAGATATCACAAGATTCCTTGCTTTCATCTGCTTTTTAACCGGATCCAGCTAGGCACTGGAAATTATCCTATTGTTAAGACCGAAGGTTTGTTCGCGTATGAACAATGATGAAATAAGAAGGGCAGGCTTAGTAAAGATTACAGAGGTGATAAGAAAGGCCCAATTGAGATGGTAGTAGCATGTGTTGAGGATGGACAACAAGGAGGGTGTGAAGAGGGCTTGGGAAGAACCTGTTAGAGGAAGAAGATTGAGAGGGAGACCGAGAATTAGATGACGAGATAAAGTGAAGGAAGATATGGAAAGAAGAGGTTTGGTGGAGGATGATGCCTTTGATAGAAGGCAGTGGAGAGGGCGCATCAGGCAACCGACCACTTAATGTAGGGATAACGGTGGAAAGAAAGATATAGATAGGTTGGTTGCTGTATTACACTGACTCTACTACATGCACACTAAAACCTCATCTGGAGGAGGAGTTTCGTCTTCCTCTTAGTGCTCCAAAACTGTTCCCACTTACCCACTTCAAAATGATATAGTGCAGGGGCTTCAATCTCTAAGTGCAAGCTAGGTCTTTCAAACATTGGAACATTAAGGAGCTCACTATTCAAATTAAAGGCTTCCTGTATAACTATCAACAAGCTGGTTGAACAGAGCTTATACTAGTTACTGAAGCCTGAGAATACAGAACCTCCATCAATGCCCTGATGATAATACATATGGCATTCTCTCACATCCTCCCTAGACAGTAGACAAATTTGGAGGTATTTTCTGCTTCATTGAAGTGCATGCTTTAGCTGCTTCACCAGTTCTCCTGGTGCCAGTCACTAGTGCTCCTGTTGGTCCCAGTATTTCTTGTGAAGCCAGTATGCTTGTCATTCAGTGGTGTCTGATGATACACCGAATGATCATGGTTTTAAGGATTGTCATACCTCCTCTTCTAATTTGATCCATGATGCAGTTGAGAGCATTGTTATCTCCAGGTCATTGCAGAGAACTTGAAAGCACTGATACAGGTGAGCTACATCAACTTCATCTCATCATGTCTCTGACTGAGCCTTGCACATTACTGACAGTCCTCTGACTAAGCTTCACATATTACTGACAGTCTTAAGAGGGGCAACTCTTCTTGATTGTGGTTTTGAGCAATTACCTATCAGTCAGGAGTACTGATAGGTGCTTGCTCTCTCTCTCTACCTCTTTCTCTCTCTCTCAGATTAGTCACAGGAGCTATGCTACCCCTTAGTGCTTATAGTGACTCCACTCTCAACCAAGTATGAGGCAATACAATGACAATGAGTGCACCTACAGGCACTTGCACGAGGAACACATGTTCCTTGGCAAGAATTGAGGCCTGAATTATTACTGTCCATGTCCAAATCTTGCCTGTAATGATTGACATATAAGTGTACTAGTTTTCACAGCTTGACTTTAAGAGCTACCAGTGAATCATTCTCACACCTGTTGATTTTTGAACCAGTTACCACTTTAACAGCTCTTCTTAAGAGTTGCTACCACAAGCTTCAGTCTAGCAAAGTGCACACTTATTAAGCATGTTAACTCTCCATTCAGAACAGCTCCTCCACTCATCACTTTCAAAATGCAACATCACTTGTTAATACTGACATGTCCCTACAGAAGAAGTCATAGCCTCTAGATTCTCAGTTAACAGTCAAGTATCAGAACACTGGAAATAATGAGCATTTCCCAAATAAAAGAAGTAGCGCATTTGACTGTTGCAGTACAGCAGTTATTCTGGTGCATTAATATGCAAATGAATAAGCAATGCATCCTACCAAAGTAAAAAAAAAATCTCATTCATTCCTAGTTCATGCAAATATGGATTAGAAAGTTAAAAAATCTCATTCATTCCTAGTTCATGCAAATATGGATTAGAGTAGCTCAGGCTTCAGTTAAACCAGTCTGCAAGTTCTCAAGGATGATAAAAATGTGGATTTGTATTAGGGTACTTGCAAATAACAGAATCCCTAAAAAGAGTTCCTTAAACATCTAAGGCTAAACACTTGACTTATACAATAAAAAAAAGCACAAGCTTAGCTAAACCAAGATGCAACAAAATTTATATTATTTACCATATGCTGTTGTCCTTATCCCTATGCCACAAGCAAAATAAAAAAGAAATAGAAAAATTAATACAATGTACATGGCAGGCACAAAGTATGTAGTATCTTGAAGAAAATTAGACACCAACATTGCAGCAAATTGAAGAACAAAATGATCTGAACTATAAACTTCAAAAAACAAATACATCATGTACTTAATCAGTTTATTCAAAAAATTATTCTAAAAGTGTATGATATTTTCTGAAAAAGAATAATTTTCAAGATTATATTATTTTATTTTTTCTAAATATATAAACCATCATGTACATAAGCAATTACCAGCATGACCTAAAAAAGGTGGATGAATCTTGGTAACAAGGTGGTTAACTGGTGATAGGCAGGTGGGTGACGGGGTATTACCAACCCAGATACCGTACAGTATATGTAATTAAGGACTTTTCACACAGGAAAAGGGTAAAAAGGTCTTGTTTATCTTTCCAAACTTGGTGGAAAGAGAACCTAAAAGAGACAATTCATGATGCCAAGTTCTCTACAAGCATGCAAAGGTACTCTTCCTCGTGCTTGATAAAAAAAAAAAAAAAAAGGCTGACTTCTCACACAGTACTAACAGGCAGTCCCTGGTTAGCAGCAGCAGTCTCAGTTAATGGCAATCCAGGTTTTATGGCACTTGTCTAGCGCCATAAAATTGACAATTTATGGCACCAAAAGGGCAAGGTTTCGGTTATCGGTGCCATAAGGTGTCAATAAGCGTTATGGTGCCATACATACCTAACAGAGGTGTCATTAACCGGTTATTGGAGGGTGGGCTCTGATCATGTAATTACTTGGTAAGTACATAAATAAAATCTAGTTTTATTATAAATATTTTATCTTTATTTAAGGAACTTACCAAGTAATTATATAGCTGATTCCACATTGCCTGGAGGTGGAAATAGCATAGACATATTTAACCAAGGCACAAATGGGTTAATGAATTTGGAATAAAACAGTTGCCAGCATTAATAAAAATGCCTGTTTGTTACTCTAAATGTTGAGAAAGCTGTGGCAGGAAGTTACCGCCCCTGGTTGGTGCTTTACTCAACTCGTAGAGCGCATAACACTAGAGCCAAGAGTTGCTCCCACATTAGTGGGGGACTTTGCAGTGGAGAAAGTACACCTTATGCTAACAAAGCCAAAGTACCATTTCCCCTTGTCCTGAATGTAGACCTGAATAAAAACACCCAACACCTACACAAATATTAAAAAATTCCACCATTACCCACCCCATTAAAAATGACACTGATCCAGTGGGTACATCAGGTGCAAAGTACCCCCAGACTTCCCATAAACACAAACCTTGATTCAAGGTGAGTGGAAAGCAAAGGAACAGTAAGTTTCCTATGCTTTTGCCCCAACACCATGCCAGCTATGGTTAAAGGACCTACACTATCACAATTTTCAAATACTGCCTTTATGTCCTAGAGATAGTGTAAAGCGAAGACTAATTTACATCTCCAAAACGTTGCTTGCACAATTGACATAAGCGATGCATTATATCTGAAAGCTAGAGACGTGGCCACAGCTCTAACTTCATGAGCTTTCACTTTAAGAATGTAAAAAGCACTTTCATCTACCTAAGAATGAGCCTCTGAGATGAGTTCTCTCAAGAAAAACGAGACTGCACTCTTCGACAAAGGACGAACTGGGTTTCTCACCGAGCACTAAAGGTGTTCTGATGGTCCTCTAATTTTCTAAGGTCCTTTGGAGATAGTACCCTAAGGGTTTTAGCACCCTATGGATTTTAAAGGCCAAAAAAGCATTTTTGGCTAAAAATTCAAAGTTAAGGAGCATACTACATCTCCTTGTGAGAAACCTACTTTCTTGCTTATAGTGTGTAACTCACTCACACGTCTTGCTGTTGCGAGTGCTACCAAGCAGTGTTTTCTTTGTGCGACTTCTAAGGGAAGCATTTTTGAGAGGCTGAAACTGAGAGCTTGAGAGCCATTTCAGAAGGATGTCTAAATTCCAGGAGACACTAGATTGATTGCTTGATTGGTTAGTTCTTACTGGCACCGCAACAATGAGGTTATTGATGCCGTATCATTAAAGAGAATTACAAAAGATAAAAATGTACTGAATTCTGTTAAATAAATAAATTAAAAAGCTATAAAAAAATATTATATATGAAAAATCTGACACAGAACTATATAGAACTAAAAAACATGATATTGTTATGATACAATAAAGTTTGTTCATACTTACCTGGCAGATATATATATAGCTGTATTTTCTGAAGTCCGACAGAAATTCAAAACTTCCGGCACACACAGTGGTCGGCCAGGTAGGTTTAAGTACCCATTCCCGCCGCTGGGAGGCGGGTATCAGGAAACCAGTCCCATTTTCTATTCATAATTTTTATTTCCACTGTCCCCTGAGGGGAGGTGGGTGGGTACTTAATTAATATATATCTGCCAGTAAAGTAATGAACAAACTTTATTGTATCATAACAATATCATTTTTGTTTTCATGAAAACCTACCTGTCAGATATATAATATAGCTGAATCCCACCGTTGGAGGTGGGAACGGGACAGAATAGAAGGATTTTTGTTGGAAACAATGCATGCAGATGATTTACATC
>NC_061107.1:103269614-103358863 GCF_015104395.2 Macrobrachium nipponense
CGAAAATTGCGACAAGGGCGATGGCGGGCCTGAAGGTTGAAAATCTCCTTCAAACAAAGAAAGAGGCACTCTGTTAGCCTCTTGTAGTCCGAAGAAGGAGCTTCCACATTCTTGTCCTCTTCCGCACTCTCCACAAATTCTTCCTCCTGCGAAGAAATATCTTGAAAAAACCAAGATCCTGATGACTCTCCAAAGCGGACTCCTTATGCAGAGCCTGCTTAGAGAGCGATGCGGCGCTGTCTCCTTATAAAACTCCTCTCTTCCTTGTCGAGAAAAAGTTTCGACTTGCTGCCGCCTGCGTCCTGCGTCCTCCTGAACGTATGCGTCCACCATGCGTCCATCACTCTTCCTCTTGCGTCTGCGTCCTGCACTGCTTCGTCCTTCTTAAGGATGCACTGCGTCCTGGCTTGCGTTGCACGTCCTGCGTCCTCTTGGAGGACTTAACCGGGAGAGACGAGTCCTATCGTCTAACCGAAGGTTGTTCGGGGGGCTTCTCCCATGATTGAACAATCACTGCCAATCTCTCCTGCATGTCCCGCAGAAACTTCCTTCGTCTCCGCTTCCTTACGAGACTCCTGATGATGAGGAGATCGAGGACGCACCGGGCTAACACGGAGAGGCGAGCGAACCTGCAGTCTACGCAGAGGAGTTCCTCTAAGCGGAGAAACACCTCTCACCGCACCACTAGAAACTTCTAACTGACGAGAAATCCTCTTCCTTTTGATAGGGATAATTTCTTCATCCTACCGATGAAAAAATCTCAGGGCTACTCCACCCTTCTTGGTCAACAGCCCTTTCATCCTGTGATGAGGACGGAAAGTATGAACCTCTTGAGAGGACGCGATACTTCCGCGAAACGCCTACTCTTCCTGAGGCCGAACTATCCGAAGAATACGGACACTTCCCAGTATCGCCTTTTCTCATGGCGTACTGCAGCAGCCTGGGACGTAACAACAGGACTGCCTGAAGGGACGACTGATCGCGAGTCAACCCCTCTCGCCTCCTTTCGACTGTCGACATGCCTTCTCCCTTGGGTCTGGGAGCTTGACAGAGGTCTCGGTCTAGGAGCACGAGAGGGACGATCAGGCGCCCCCTCCACAACACTGTCACCAAACACTTACACTTGTCTGTTAATCGTTTAATTTGATCTCCCATGGACGCAAGGGCAGTGAACACTTTCACGATTTGTGGATCAGTAGTATCCTCAGATACAGCAACGGGCGCAAGGAGAAACCTGAGGGGAAGTGCTACGTCTACATGTGAATGAGCTGGAGAAGACACATGCAAAGATTCATTCAAAGGGCTTACTCGAAGATCCCGATCTCTCACTCCTAGATACAGATCTTCTACCCGATCTTTTTCTAATCTCTCAACATACTTCATAAGAGCCTTCCACTCTTTCTCATTCAGACACTGACATTCATTGCACCTATTGTCCCACGTACATACGAACTCCCGACACTTCTTACAAATAGTATGTGGATCTACTGATGATTTCGGCAGTCTCACCTTACACCCTTCTTTCACACAAACTCTAAACATACTTCTGAATCAGACATACTAAACCAAAATCCAAACAAATGCGATTGCCACTCTAACTTCGTGAATACGATACCAATATCCAAAAAGTCAGTCAACGAGCAGGAAATTCTAACAGAGGAACCAACAACGATGTTGCCGGTTCGGCTGGCAGAGAAAATCTGAGGAAAACGGGAATAGTTCCAAGTACCAGCGCCACGGGAACGGGGTGGCCATCACCTGAACTACCAGTGTACTAGTGGTTGCCGCGAGTTTTGAAATTCTGCCAGTGCGTCAAGAGGATAAGCTATATATATACCTGCCAGGTAAGTGTCATGCATAAAAATCATGATTTATTAAATTGTCTTTGTAAAAAGAGAGTACACCTTCGAGTTTCACCTCTGACATTCTCTTGCATTTACGTTTGTTTATCTCTGTTTCGGCAAGAATTTCATCATGCCAAAGAGGAAAATACAAGGAAAACATCTCGCTAACTACAGAAGAAGAAATTCCGCTGTAATAAGCCGAGTTAGTGAAGGGGAGAGAGAGAGAGTTGCATAGGAAGGAGTGCCCCATCTTGCCTCAAGCAGTGCCCCAGGCTACGATATATGAGCAAAGGGATCATCATTTATGATTAAATTATGATAAATAAAATAGTTTGGTTTATTATACACAAAAAGGAAATATACATTCATAATAATCATTATTTATTAACACTGTCTTTATTTATAGAAATACAAAGAAAACTTTGAACGCCCGTATCTCAAAAACTATATATTATTGACCTTCAAAATCTATCTTCTCCCTTAGTTTTAAAGCTATAACATTGGAATTTGGTATATAACTCAGAAAGACATTATAGAACAATCAAATAGAGCCCTTTTTTCCAATTTTGTTTCATCTTTTTTTATAAATGTTTTTCTCCTGATTTATAGGGTTTTATTTTTTTACCATATTGAAAAATTTCATATCTAGCAAAAAAAATAAAATTACTTTTAGAAAAAAAACTCCCCATTCGATTGGAGGTCGACATCAGGTCTAAATATGGTAGTAATCCTAGGTCTTAATATTTACATATCAAGGGAGGAGATAGAATTTGAAAAATGGTTATTTTCGGAATAAATCGATCCCTGGCGTCACAAAACCGATGGTCAGAGGCGAAAATCATATGCGGTTTTGTTTGGAGATGTCCCAAGTCACCTTATTAGGTATGAATATCAAAGTCCTGTCCTTAAAAAATGATATTGTTAGTATACAATAAAGTTTTGTACATACGTACTTACCTGGCAGATATATACAGTGGTCCCTCCGTATTCGCGGGGATGCGTACCAGACCCACCCATGAATAGTTAGAACCCGCAAATGTTTGGAACCCCTATAAAAACGCTGAAAAACAGCCTATTTTGTTAGTCAAAACTCAAGAAAAACCACTAAAAATGTTCATACTTGGTTTTTTTAATAGTTTCATCACAAAAAAGTGCATTTTATGATGAATTGATCAAAAAAAACACCAGGAATTTGTGGATATTTCTCATAGGAAAATACCGCGAATGCGTGAATTTTCCGCGAATAATGTGGGGAAACGTTTCCGAGAGAAATCCGCGAATGTGTGAGTCCGCGAATCCGGAGAACACGAATACGGGGGGCCCACTGTACTTAGCTTACGTCTCTGATGTCCCGACAGAATTCAAAACTCGTGGCACACGCGACAGGTAGGTCAGGTGATCTACCTTACCGCCGCTGCTGGGTGGCGGTGTATGAACCAATCCCGTTTTCTAGTCAGATTTTCTCTTCCACCTGTCTCCTGAGGGGAGGCTGGGCGGGCCATCAATCGTATATACTATCTGCCAGGTAAGTATGTACAAAACTTTATTGTTATACTAACAATATCATTTTTGTACATGAAACTTTCCTGTTAGATATATACTTAGCTGATTGGCACCCTTGGTGGAGGGTAAGAGACAGCTAAATAACAGAGAAGGGAAACAAAACATATTGTAGGATATAAAAACCTTGGTTCTTACCTGTTTAGGCAGAAGACTTCATGGTTACTGTCTATTAGTCTGCATTGCCTGAAGAGCTACAGCGAGGGCGTGACCTATTGCTGAAAGACTCTTTGGGTCTACCAAAGGGATTTCTTATCCAGTTACATGGTAGAATCCAAGTAGGATCTTGTCAAAGGGGTTTTGTCCACTTACATGACAGAACCTGTCCACTACTATTGCAAGGAGCTCAAATACAACCCGATCACCTAACCAATCTAACCCAGTGTTAGATCTAAGACATGAAAGAGATGCCTACCCGCATCCTTCTTTCATACAACTGTAAAAACATAATACCAAAAATAACACTAAACTAAAAAAGGATATGTTTCAGCTCCCTGGCCCAGCACCGAATCCGCCGATACGTATGGTCCTAACGCGAAACACTTGTCATACGTGATTTTAACGTCTCTTAAGTAGTGGTTAGCGAAGACAGAGTTGCATCTCCAAAAGGTTGCTTTCATAAGGTTCTGCAAAGACATATTCTTATTGAAAGCCAAGGACGTGGCAATAGCCCTCACCTCATGAGCCTTGACCTTAAGGAGCTTGAATTGTTCCTCATCACATGCAACATGGGCTTCTTTCACAAGGCTTCTTATAAAGAATGCCAGGGCATTCTTCGACAATGGCCTACTGGGATCTCTAACAGAACACCAGAGGTTATCCATATTGCCCTTAAGTTTTTCCTTCCTATGAAGATAAAACTTTAGACTTTTAACGGGGCAAAGTGTCCTCTCTGCTTCTTCCCCCTACAAGGGCAGATAAGCCTTGAACCTCAAAACTCCTGGGCCATGGATTGGAGGGTTCTCATTCTTGGCTAAGAATGAAGGAAGGAAGGAACAAATCACTGACTCTCCTTTGAATCCTACTCTTCCTTCTAAGGCTTGTAGTTCACGTCATCCTCTTGGCGGATGCTAAAGCCATGAGGAACAGGGACTTCTTTGTTAGATCTCTAAAAGAAGCTGACTGAGGAGGCTCAACCTTGAGGACCTCAGAAAAAGAAGAACCAACATCAAGATTCCAGCTTGGAGTCCAAGAAGAAACTTTCTTGGTGGTTTCAAAAGACCTTATCAGATCATGAATGTCTTTGTTGCTGAAATGTTCAGGTCTCTGTGCCTGAACACTGCGGCTAGCATGCTGTGGTAACAGTTGATAATAGAAACTGCCAGACCGCACTTTTCCCAATAAGGAAAAAGAGGAATTCGGCGATTTGGGTTACAGAGGTACTGGACGAGGAAAACTTCTGATTCCTGCACCAACGAAGAAAGACGTCCCACTTCGACTGGTAGACGTGCAGGGTAGATGATCTTGCTGTGGCAATAGCCTTTGCAACCTTAGAAGAAAACCCTCTCGCTCTGACAAGATTTTGGACAGTCTGAACCCAGTCAGATTGAGAGCGGGGAGGTTTTTGTGAAATCTGTCGAAGTGTTGTCTGAGCAAATCGATCCTTTGTGGCAGGGATCTTGGAAGGTCCACCAACCATTCCAGTACCTCTGTGGGCCAGAACAGAGCTATCAGCGTCATTCTTGCCGATTCTGAGGCAGCGAATTTCTTTAGGTTTCTCCCCAGTATCTTGAAGGAGGAAAAGCGTACAGGTCTAGACCCTTCCAATCTAGGAGAAAGGCATCTACTGCTACTGCCCTTGATCTGAGATTGGGGAGCAGTAAATGTCTATTCTCGCGTTCCTGGAAGTGGCAAAGAGGTCTAGATGAGGTCTGCCCCACAGTCTCCACAGATCCTGGCAAACATCTGAGTGAAGAGTCCACTCTGTAGGTAGGACTTGATTTTTCCTGCTCAGGAGGTCGGCCCTTACATTCCTTTCTCCCTGTACGAATCTGGTGAGAAGTCTGATCCTCCTTACCTCCGACCACAGCAGAAGGTTCCTTGCTGTTTTGTACAGGGAGAAGGAGTGCGTCCCCCCCCTGCTTCCTGATGTACGCCAGGGCTGTGTTGTTGTCCGAGTTGATGTGAACTACTGCATCTCGGACATGGGACTCGAAGGCTTTTCAAGGTCAGCCAAACCACCATCAGCTCCTTCTTGTTGATATGCCAGGCAACCTGTTCCCCCTCCCAGGTGCCTGACACTTCCTTTGATCCGAGCGTCACCCCCAACCTGCTTCCGAGCGTCGGAGAACAACAACTAGGTTGGGGTTCAGGATTTGCAGGGACAGACCTTCCACAATCTGATAGGATCTGCCCACCACAAAGCTCCTTCTTGATCTCCCTTGTGATATTGAAGGAGAACTCTAGATCCTGGGAGCGACGATGCCAGTTCTGGTGCAAAAGGAACTGGAGCGGTCTCAGGTGCAACCTTCCTAGAGAAACGAATTGCTCCGAGGAGAGTGTCCCCAGCAGACTCATCCACTCCCTCGCTGTGCATGCATCTTTCTCTAGAAAGGTTGTGACTTTCTCGGGGCCTCGAGCTATCCTTTCCGGGAAGGATACGCCCAAAAATCCCGAGAAACTATCCGAATCCCCAGATAAATACGTTCTTGACTGGGGATTAACTGAGATTTCTGGATGTCTACCAAAAGTCCCAGCGAACTTGCCATGGTAAGTGTCTTTTGTAGGTCCTCAGACAACGTTCCTTTGACTTGGCTCTGATCAGCCAGTCGTCTAGATAAGAGGGATATCCTCACTCCCTCCAATGTAGCCACTGCTCTACATTTTTTCATAAGCCCATGAAAACCTGAGGGGCTGTCGAGAGGGCGAAGCACAAGGCCTGAATTGGAATATCTTCCCTTTCATCATGAACCTCAGCTACTTCCTTGAAGAAGGATGGATCGGCACATGGAAGTAAGCGTCCTGTAGATCCAGGGACACCATCCAGTCCCCTGGACGAAGAGCAGCCAATACTGAAGACGTCGTCTCCGTGGAGAACTTCCTCTTTTCCACAAAGAAGTTCAGGGCGCTTACATCCAGAACCGGTCTCCATCCTCCTGAAGCTTTCGGAACTATAGGAAGAGGCGGTTGTAGAATCCCGCAGAAAGAGGATCGTTCACTAGTTCTATAGCCTCCTCCTCTAGCATTTGATCTACCGCTAGAGCAAGGGCTTGGCTCATGATGGGGTCCTTGTACCTGGCCACAACTCCCTCGGAGTTGTTGTCAAGGGCGGCCTTGATGCGAAAGGAATGAGGTATCCCTTCTGGATAATCGAGAGGGACCAGGTGTCCGCCCCTTTCTGGGCCCAGACATCGGCAAATCTTAGCAGTCTGGCGCCTACTGTTGTCTGGAGGACTTGCATTCTATCTCTTAGATCTGATAGATCTAGAGAAGGTTTTCCCTCTCTTAAAGGGTCTTGCTCCTCTAACTCTAGAAGATCTGGAAGGAGGGCCCCCTCAAAAGGGCTCCTGCATCGAGGGAGTCTCTTTCTTGGCCTTAGCCGGGAAGGCCGTATGAGGTTTCCTTGCCGACTGTGCAAGCATGTCTTGGGTCGCCTTTGCCGAGAGAGCGCTCGAGATATCCTGAATAATCTTCTTCGGGAAGAGCACAGGCGAGAGCTGTGCGTACAAAAGCGAGGATCTCTGAGCGTGTGAAAACTGACTTCGTGAGGAAAGAACAGTACACTGCCCTCTTCTTAATGACTCCTGCTCTAAAAAAAGCGAAGCAACTTCACTCGAGCCATCTCTCACTGCCTTATCCATACATGTTAACACACTATGGAGATCTTCAGGCGAAAGGGCATCCGGAGTCTGAGTCCTTCTGGCTAACACTCCTAAGGACCAATCTAGGAAGTTAAAGACTTCCAGGACTCGGAACATTCCTTCAAAAGGTGGTCAAGCTCATTCATCCCCCACGTAGTCTTCGCAGAAAAAGGGCAGAGTGTCTAGAGGAATCCACCAATGAAGAGAAGTCCGAGTCCGCAGAGGAGGTAAGACTCAGGCCCAAAGGTTCTCCCGACTTGTACCAAAATCCTAACCTTCCTGTCAGTTTGGAAGGAGGGAAGGCAAAAACTGTCTTTCCTTTTTCTTCTTTGGACAGAAAGCATTCACCAAAAACCTCTCAGTGCCTTCTTCATGGTGATGGTTGTTCCATCCTACGTACGCTGAGACCTTAGCCATTTTGGAGATAGAGAACAAGGAGAGCGGCGAAGGAGGAGTGGCAGGAGTAAGGGCATCTCCAAATTCTTGGAGAAGCAAGTCAGCAAGCTTCTTATAGGAAGAAACTGAAGAATCTTTGGCCGAGTCTTCGTCCGATGCTTCCTGTTCTTCTTCAAACGAAGAACAACAAAGATCGTTAGCAGGGTAGGCGGTCTTATAAGTAGAAGTGCGCCTATCCTGGGAGGCGCGTCTGGGAGAAGTCTGACGCCTGTCAGGGGAAGCAAAAGCTTCCGAGAGCGCCTATCCGGAGAATACTTCCTCCCATGAGGAGGGCGTCCTCGAGGCTCTTGGCGCCTGTCAAGAGGAGAGCGGCTGCCTGGAGAAGAGCGCCTACTTGGGGAGTAGTGCCTGCCAGGTTCTTGGCGCCTGACACGAGGAGAGCGCCTGCTGGGAGAGGCGCGCTTGCAAGGAGACTGACGCCCGTCAAGCAAAGAGCGCCTAACTGAAGAAACGCGTCTGTCAGGGGACGAGCGCCTATGAGGCGCTTAGCGCTTATCCAAAGTTGAGAGGATGTCAACATGAGCGGGCCTGCCAGGCGACTGGCGCCTGGACGAGGAAGGGAGCCTGCCAGGAGGAGGAGCGCCTCACGCGAGAATCCACTTGCTCGGGAGAGAGAGCAACCTCCGAAGAAGAGCGTAAGTCGGGAGAGGGGCGCCTGGACTTCTTAATAGGGAGAGAGACATCCTTCTTACGACGAGAACTCCCTGCCAAGGAGTCAGCCAGAGCCGAAATCTGCGCTTGCAGACCCGCTAGAATCCAACGCGGGGGACCTCTCAGGTTCCTCTTCCGGGAAGGGAGCGAGGCAAACGAGGAGAAGAGTCATCTTGATATCTCCTGGGTCTCTTAACATCCAAAGAAGGCTCTTCCGCAAAGAATTCCGGGCTGGAGGGAAGGGCGCTGGGTGCCTTCCAGGCTCTCTTCAAAGGGCGCGAGGCTTCCGAGGAGCTCCATCCGCGCTTCGGAGAAGGCGAAGGCAACAAAAGAGAAGCACTGACGTAGCACTTCCTTCTTGGCGCGATCTGAGGCAGCCTGGGAACGTACTCAGTACCTGCCGAAGGGATGCCTGACCGGTGGGGGTTCTCCCTAACCTTCCTGTGGCTTTCGACTTTCTTCCTCCACTGGGACTGGGAGTTTTGGAAGAGGTCTAGGCCTGGAAGCATTATGGAGCCGGTCAGACGACCCCCTCCACTGACTGGGGGGGACACTGCACAAATCACTAGCACTGTCACTCTTACCTTCCAAGGAGCGGATCTTAAGCTCCATGCTACGAATCGTGGCTTTCATAGCGACCACCTCCGAAGACGTATCTTCGGTTCGACGCAGGGAGCAGGTGCTGAAACAGGTAAAGGAGGTTCTAATTCTACCACAGGGTTATCTACCTCTAGCTCGCTAAGGCGAGACCTACTAGAGCTTATGAACGAAGCCTTCCGAACCCTATCTTTCTCCAACTTCCTCAAGTAGGAAGAAAGAGACTTCCATTCTTCTTCATTCAACCCCTCACATTCCTTACAAGGGTTCAATAAAAGAACAATCATTCCCCTACAATTCATACATACAGTGTGAGGATCTACCAAAGCTTTCGGTAGCCTCACCTTACAAGCACTCACAGAACACTCTAAATACAGCAGATTTTTTAACTTCCAAATTAGACATTTTGAGAAAAATGCAAAGAGAAATCAATAACAGTCCACAAACAGCGTATGCCAAGCCAAAAAGATCCGGTACTTCACCAAAAGTCAGTCCAAAACAATCCAAGGCAGCGAGAAAGTGAATTAAACTATCGGGAGGAACCCACAACAGGTGTAGTCGGTTCCAGCGACAGAGAAAATCTGACTAGAAAACGGGAATTGGTTCATACACCCGCCCCACCCCCAGCGGCGGGTATGGTAGATCACCTGACCTACCTGTCGCGTGTGCCGCAAGTTTTGAATTCTGTCGGATCGTCAGAGACGTAAGCTAAGTATATATCTGACAGGAAAGTTCATGTACAAAAATGGCATTAGCCGGCCGGCCCCCTTAATATGCTGAGTGAAAAAAAAATGGCCTCAGATGCTATGACTACATTACAGGTCCGGTTTTAACCCACAAAATTCTTTCAAGTAATACAAATGGTAATGTAAACTAAACAAATACTATTATATATACTGTAATATCTTCATTTACATTCAACTGACTCAAAAACATGATCTGGGTTATCACAAGAATTTCTAGCTTACCATGAACCTAGTGCCAGAGTCGCATGCAGAACCAAAATGAATACAGCTATGCCAATAGCAACCTGCTTTGCATCATGTGATAAGGATGGCCAAACAGTCCGTACAAGCACACTGCCACTGAGAACTGGTGCAACAATAGCAAGACACCCATTTAAACCATGGCTGTGGTACAATCCATAATATCTGGAAAAATAAATATAGCAAGTATTAATGTTGGTAATGATTTTCATTACAAAAGTTTTAAGACTAATTTAATCTTGGTTTAATGAACAACTATTTGTGAATCAACTCACCTTCATTCCACTGCTGTCTATTTCAATTACATATGGGCAGAGAGCAACATATAATTTACTAGCCTGCATTTTTTTCATTTTCACATTTGTAATATTCATTTAGCATGATTAAATTAATCCTATATATGAGATCTGCTACTGAATGCAGTTACTAGATGGACTTTTCAGTGTAAATCCTTATGCTGCATTTGTGTTTTTCACCCTTATTTACATACATAAGTACATCTGTAAATGTATTAAAATGACAACAGTAATCTCACTTAACTATTCAATTTTTCAATATTTAAGATAAACTTTTCTCAAAAAGCCCATTAGTAAATGAAACCAATAATCTCACTTAACTTCTCAAATTTTCTATATTTTAGGAAACTTTCCTCTGAAAGCCCTGAATGGAAAATGAAACTGATGTTGAGATTTTCCTTCCCATGCAAGATTCTAAAAAACTCCAATGTATGAAAACAGGTTCTATATAAATCTCTCAAATATGTCTCGAATATATAATCTTTGAAAATTTAAGGAATTAAGCAGAAAAATCTCAACACAATCTCAAATAAATGTTATAACAACTGAATAAGGTTAGCAAGAATCCTTTTCCTTCTCAGCAAGCAGTCTACTAATGTCAACACTAATTTACTCTATACGCCCGCCATTGCGAATAAAATTTAGCAACTTTTCAAGAATGGTTTTTTATTACTCTGATTTCTTTGAAACTGACTCTTCTCTATTGTGACAAACTTACAAACTAAAAGATTCCCCTTTTTTAAAATATAAATAAATTTCAAGTTTCCATATAAATGGATGAAGCATGGGTATGGTTTCTGTTTAACAACACCGATTTTAAGATGGTTCTACAGCACAATACTATTTAAAAATGTAGGAAGTAATACATAATTTACTTCTTCTGACTGAATAATAAAAGAAAAAAGATCAATTTATACTTATTAGAACATTCACATCTCTTTTGATTTCAAGAGACTACCTAACATTCTCAGGCTTACCGAAACTGGGACAAATATGGCTAATGAGTAACCATATATGCATAGAAGTTCCAGAAGAGAGATTTTTGCACGAGACCCTGCCACACCAGAACTCCCCACATGGCAAGTGGTACCAACAAGCATACGAGAATATTGCAGTTGCAGCTAACGTAACTGAAAAACAACATAGAGAAGCATATAACTTCTGAAGAAGATGCTACAAAATTATTATTACAGTGGTTCCCCGTATTCACAGGGGATGCGTACCAGACACCCCAGCGAATAGTCAGAACCAGTGAGTAGTTGGAACCCCTACAAAAACGCTTAAAACAACCTATTTTGTTAGTTAAAACTCAAGAAAAACCCACTAAAAATATTTATACTTGGTTTTTAAGTTTTATCACAAAAGTGCATTTTATGATGAAATTGATAAAAAAAAAAAAAAATTAATTTGTGGATATTTCTCATAGAAAATACTGCGAATAGACAAATTTTTCCTGCAAATAATGGGGGGGGATATGTTCCAGAGAGAGAAATCCTCAAATGCGTGATTCCGTCGAATCCAGAGAACATGAATATGGGGAAACCACAGTATTATTATTATTATTATTATTATTAGTTATTATTATTATTATTCAAAAGATGAAACATACTAATATGGAACAAGCCCACAGGGGTCATTGACTTGAAATTCTGGCTTCCAAGACTATAGTGTTCATTAAGAAGAAGTAACATGAGGTAATGGGTAAATACGAAAGAAGAGACCCCACTTACCAAAAAAAACAATAAATAAGTAGTAACAAACATTAAAATGCAAGGAGAATAGTATTAGGGTAGTAATGTATTAAACATTCACTTCAACTTCTGAAGTTCCAATTGCATGACTTCCTTTGGAAGGTGTTTCCATAGTCCCAACCAAGAGTTTGACAGAGAGGCACATTTGCTCTCGAGGCAAAGAAGGGGATCAGGATCAATTGTGGATATGAAAGATCTCCACTTAATACAACTATGAGAAAGTGACACGCAAGAGACTATCCACTGATGTTCAAGTCATAACTATAGTTGACCCCTGCTATTCACAGACTCACGATTCGTGGATTCGCCTATTTGCAGATTTTTCTATGGGCCATATATTACCCATTATTTGCGGAAAATTCACCTATTCACAGTATTTTTCACTGAGAACATTCACAAATTACTGTATTTTCATATCACCATATGGTACTAAATGCACTTTTTGTGATAACTATTAATTACTCAGGTATAAGCATTTCTTATAATTTTTCTAACTATCAAAAGGTGGGCAGTTCATAATAGCGTTTTTAGAGGGTTTTAAATATTCGTGGATTTTAGCTATTTGCAAAGGGGTGTGGTACCCATCCTCCACGAATACAGGGGGTCCACTGCACTACAGTAATACTACAAACTTACGCGAGGTTAGGTTTCCAGACCCCCTCGAGTAATGGGGAATTTTTGCATAAGTTTGGCGCGGTCTCTCCAAAAATGCTAATAAATGCTTACTTCTAGAGTCTGAACACTAGTATGACCCTAATCATGCTCCCAAACCCTAAATATTAAGCTAACTTTTAAATGAAATTAAAGTTACGGTGTTATTTCATTTAAAAAAGTTAGCTTAAATACATTACCCATAAAAAAAGAAATAAATGCTTGGTAAAAAATATAGGAGTGTGAAGATTACATATGTACAATATAATTCTCTATTCTTTCCCCTTCCGACCGACCAATCAATTTTTAGAAGTCTTCTCAACCACTTTCTTTAAGAAATTCTTTTTACTGTCTCTTTCTCTTTGTTTCTGAAATTCCTTTTCATGAACAAACAGTTGCTTTTTATTTGGACCAATACAACCTCTTAGTTATGTGCCTGTTTTAGAACAGGCAATTTACAGTTTTAGAAGATAAATGGTAAAAACAGATCAATTAAAAATTATCTACGCCATCGTTGAGAGAGAGAGAGAGAGAGAGAGAGAGAGAGAGAGAGAGAGAGAGAGAGAGAGAGAGAGAGAGAGAGAGAGAGAGAGAGAGGAGGATTATTATTTTATTATTTAATTTACACATAAAAGCTTGAAAATATGATATTGTCATGATACAATAAAGTTTTGTTCATACTTACCTGACAGATATATATATATATATAGCTGTATTCTCTGACGACTAAACAAAAAAAAAAAAAAAGACAGAATTTCGAAACTCCCGCCAAACGCAGTGGTCGGCTAGGTGGTTTAGTACCCATTCCCGCCGCTGTAGGCGGATACCAGGAACCATTCCCATTTTCTATTCAGATTTTTCTCTAACCACTGTCCCCTGAGGGGAGGTGGTGGGTACTTGATTATATATATCTGTCAGGTAAGTAAATGAACAAACTTTATTGTATCATGACAATATCAGTTTTTTGTTCATGACACTTACCTGCCAGATATATATATAGCTGAATCCCACCATTGGAGGTGGGAAGGGACAGAATAGAAGGATTTTGGAAACTTTCACATGCATGATTGACATTTTGGTTCCTTACCTGTTAGCATAGCCGACTTCGTGATTACTGTCACCCAAGCCTGCTTCTGCTTAACTAGAATTTCCAGCAAGGTAGTGACCTGTATAGCTGGATAGTTCTAGATGATCTGTCCAACGGGAGCGTGACCACAATGTGACTAGACCATATTGACCATACTGAAGACAACGAAGCATAATAAATACCACCTAACCTAGCCCAACTAAAGTTAGTCCCATAACTTTCAGGCTAATTAAAGGGAAGACCGCCTCAAGCGGCCAACCCTACAACCATAAAAAACAACCCATAATTAAAATCACACACATCCATATTTTCTAAAGGAATTGGGGTTCGTATTGCTTCTCGTCCCCAATACTGTATCCGCTCGGAAATGTATTGGTCCAAGGCGAGTAGCAATTCTCATATGTCGCCTTCACATCTCTGAGGTAGTGTGAAGCGAACACAGAGTTGCTTCGCCAAAATGTGGCACCCAGGATATCACTGAGTGCCATATTTTTCTGAAAAGCCAACCGCGAAGTAGCTACCGCTCTAAACTTCGTGAGCATTAACTTTTAGCAGTTTAAGATCACCATCCGTGCAGACGAATGAGCTTCCCTGATGGTGTTTTTCTCAAGAAGAACGCCAGTGCGTTCTTAGACATTGGTAATTCCGGCCTCTTGACCGAACACCACAGGTTGTCTGATGGGCCTCTACATTGTTTGGTCTTTTCCAGATAAAATTTGAGAGCTCTGACAGGGTACAAAACTCTCTTCCTTCCTGGCTCTCGTCCACGAACTCTGATAACCCCTTGATATCAAAGCAAAGCTTTTAGGCCAGGGTTGGATGGGTTTTCGTTCTTAGCTAGAACGAGGGGCTCAGCGAACACACCGCATTGTGTTCTCTGAAACCCACATGTTTTATTCATAGCTTGGATTTCGCTAACCCTCTTAGCTGTTGCCAGAGCGGTTAGGAAAATAGCTTTCCTAGTTACATCTTTCAAAGAGGCAGTATGCATAGGCTCAAATGGGGCTGCACATTAAAAACTTTAAGACACATCCAAGTTCCATGAGGGAATCTTGTCTCGTGGAGATTTTGAGGTTTCAAAGGACCTCAATAGGTCGTGAAGATCCTTATCATTTGATAAATCCAAGCCTCTGTGTCGGAAGACCGTTGATCAGCATACTTTTGTAGCCTTTAATCGTTGGACACTGAAAGTTTGTCTATATTTCTAAGATGTAGGAGGAAATCAGCAATCTGGCTCACAGAGGTTGTGGATGGAGAAATATTTTTTCCTTCTACACCCAACTTCTAAAGACAGCCCACTTCGATTGGTACAGCTTGAGAAGATGTTCTTCTAGCGTTGGCATAGCTCTTACCACCGATCTTGAAAAACCCTCTCGCTCTGGCCAACTTTTGGATAGTCTGAATGCAGTCAGACTCAGAGCAGAGGTTTCCGTGATACCTCTCGAAGTGGGGCTGTCTGAGTAGATCGATTTTTTCTGGAAGTGTCCTTGGGAAATCTACCAGAAATGACATGGCCTCTGTGAACCAGTCGCTTGCAGGCCAAAAGGGGCGATCAACGTCATTCTTGCTCCTTCCGACGCCGCAAACACCTTCCTTATACCTCTCCCAGGAGTTTGATGGAGGAAAGGCGTAGAGAAATCCATCCCCTTCCAATTCCAAAGCATGGCGTCTATTGCTACTGCTCCTGGGTCCAGAACCGGAGAGCAGTAAATAGGAAGCCTCCTTCGTTTTTCCGCTGTCGCGAAGAGGTCTACCAGTGGACGTCCCCAAAGTTTCCATAACTCTTTTGCAAATCTCTGGATGGAGAGTCCATTCGTTTTGGAAGCATTTGATGTTTGACGGCTTTAGGAGATCCGCACGAACGTTCTGCTGTCCTGAAACGAATCTTGTTTAGAAATCGTTATATTTCTTAGCTTCGCCCAAGTAAGATTTCCCTCGTTATCCTGAACAGGGACCGAGATAGAGTTCCTCCCTGTTTTTTTGATATACGCGAGCGCCATGGTGTTGTCCGAGTTGACTTGTACAATTCGTCCCACAATCCTTGACTCGAAGCATTGAAGCGCCAAAACGAATCGCTTCTAGCTCCTTGAGGTTTATGTGCCAGGACCTCTGTTTCCCCTCTCCAGAGGCCTGGACACTAGTCTGGGCTCAGAACTTTGAGGGACATCCCTTCCAATAGCTTGACGGGATCGGACCACCACTTCAAATGCTCTTTGATCGATTGAGGGATTCTCAAAATCTCGTCTAGGTCTTTCTTGTTCTTCCAGTTGTCTGCTAGGAAAACTGAAAGCTGTCTGAGGTGCAGCCTTCCAGAGAACAAATTTCTCCAGCGAGGAAATGGTCCCAGCAGACTCATCCATTCCCTCGCCGAGCATATTTCCTTCTCTAAGAAGACCGCTACTTCTCTAAGCATTTTAGCTGACGTTCTATGGATGGAAATGCTTGAAAAGCCACTGAATCCATCTGAATCCCCAGATACACGATGGACTGTGTGGGAATTAGATGGGACTTCTCGAAGTTGACCAGAAGGCCTAGGTCCTTCGTCAGCTGTAATGTCTGTGTAGGTCCTCCAGGCACTTTTCCTTTGACGTGACCGGATCAGCCAATCGTCTAAGTAGAGTGAGACTCTTATCTTCGAGAGATGAGCCATCTTGCTACATTTCGCATCAAGCGTGAATATCATAGGGCTGTACTCAGCCCGAAACAGAGAGCTCTGAATTGGAAGACCTGTCCTTTCAGAAACGAATCTGAGGAACTTCCTGGACCGAGGGTGGCTCGAACATGGAAATAGGCGTCTTGGAGATCCAAGGACACCATCCAATCTCCTGGTCTCAGGGAAGCTAAAACAGACTGTGCAGTTTCCATCTTGAATTTTATTTTCCTTACAAAAAGATTCAGCCTGCTTACGTCTAGGACAGGTCTCCATCCTCCCGAGTGCTTCGGAACAAGGAAAAGCCTGTTGTAGAAGCCTGGAGAGTTCCGTGATACAACTCTTTCTACTGCTCTCTTTTCCAACATTTGATCCAAAAGGTCTAATAAGATCTGTTGCTTCGAATCCTGATAAGAGGGCGAAAGGTCTATTGGCTCTATGCTTAATGGAGGTTTCGATAGAAACGGGATCTTGTAACCTTTCTCGATCACTTACATTCGAGTGACCAAGAGTTCGCCCCCCCCTCTTATCCTCCATGCTTCCGCGAAAAGAGCGAGTCTCGCCCTGACTGGTGCCTGGAGGGCCGAAAAGTCCATTTCTTTCCCCTGGTTTTTGAGGGGGCTCTGCCCCTAGGGAAACTCCTCCCTCGAGCAGCAGCTCTCGAAGAGGCTCTTCCACGAAAGGGCTTATAATTCTTCCTAGAAGCTTGCGTGGTTCTTGAAGATATCTGATCAGTAGGACGTTTCGAAGACCGAGACAATAAGTCCTGCGTCGCTCGTTCTTGGAGATTTACTGACAAATCCTTTACCATCGATTGTGGAAAAAGATGAGCAGAAAAGGGAGCGAACACAATTCTGCTTTTTGTGCAGGCGACACTGACTTAGCTGTGAAGCTACAGAAAAGTGCGCGTTTCTTCAGGACTCCCGACGCAAAATGTGATGCCAGTTCGTCGGAGCCATCTCTTACTGCTCTGTCCATACATGACAAAATACTCACTAAGTCCCTCTAATGAAATAGAATCTGGGCTTCTAAACTGCACATCCAAGATGCCCAAACACCAATCTAGAAAGTTAAAAACTTCTAGAGTTTTGTAAAGGCCTTTGAGATGGTGATCTATCTCTGACATTGTCCAAGAAACTTTTGCTGATGCCAGGTAAGATCTTCTAGGTGCCTCCACTAAGTTGGCGAAATCCACTTGTGCAGAAGCAGAGATTCTTAAAACTGCTTCCTCTTCTGTCTCATACCACTTCCCTGATCTTCCACTAAGCCTTGTGGGGGGAAGTGCAAAAGAAGTCTTGCCCTTTGTCTTTTTGGGATTCCATCCAATCGTGGATTCTTTTAAAACGAAGCCCTTTTTAGTTGAGAGTGAGGTGGCCATTTTAACAAAATTTGGAGTCTTCCTTGCCTTCGAAGAGGTTAGTTGCGAAGGTGGAGAGAGGAACTGGAGCTCGAAACTTCTCGGGAAACAAATCTTTTAAAAGACGAGTTAAAGTCTTATAATCCACAGAGGATGAGGTTGTAGGATCCTCCTCCTCTTCTGAGACAGGCTCGCTTGACGATTTCTCTTCTAATGGAGACATAGGTTATCCTGAATTGAACGAGAAGAAACCGAAGTTTCACTCCCTTTCGAAACGTAGGTCTTGCGCTTGAAATCAATTTTGAAGAGGAGAGCCGCTATGTTTCTCCTAACCTTGACTTTCTCTCCGAATTTTCCAAACTAACGTCATACGATTTCTCTTGACGAGCACCATTGTAGTTTTCTACTACCTTGAAGCATATGGCGCTTATCCTTCTGACTAGCGACCTGTTCTTTTCTTCCCAAGGTGACTTTATGCATCGGACGCCTAGCGTCCTGGAAAGCGTCCTCTATTTTGCGTCCTGGAAAGCGTCCTCATTTGGCGTCCTGGAAAGCGTCCTGGAAAGCATCCTGATATGAAGGACGACGAGCGTCTTATTAGCACTACACCTCGGCGTCAAAAAAAAAAAAAAAAAAAAAAAAAAAAATCAAAAGCATCCTCATTGCGTCCTGACGTTGATGGACGTCGTGTAAATGCTCCTTTAAAACGGTTCTTGAGTTGCAATACGCCTCGCGTCCTCAAAAGCGTTCCTCATATCCTTCTTCTGAACTAATATCGTGAGTTTGAAGTCTATCCAGCCGACGTTTACGACACCGAGCGTCCCAGAAGCGTCCTTACGAGCGTCCTGATTAGGCAAGGCGTTTCTTCTGTTGAATACTCTCTTCCTATAAGCCAAGATCAATTCCTTCCAATTCTATTTCTGAGCGATCCTTCTGAACGTTCTTCGACTCTTGGAAAAGACGACGGCCTCCGCCTGTGTGACACCTATTGTCTCTTCTCTTTCGCCATACTTCTAGAGACTCTATCAGCAGGACTGCTTGCGCGTTCCTGATTGAGTCGATGAGGTCTAGAAGGCGACGAATCAGAAGATGACGAAGAACGAAGAGAAGCCGCAGGAGAATGTCTAGATTTCTTGACGGTAGCCATAGATCTTTTTTACGACTACGCGATCTTTCTTCTTTCTTGGCGAAAAAACGCATCCAACTGTTGACGAATCGCTACGAGGGTCTTTTTTGATGGTGAAGAACCATATGATGGAATGAACCTTTGAGAAGAAGATGGGCGAGGGGGAACGCCTTCTTCTTCTCTCCGGACTCGAACCAGGACACTCAGAAAGCGTCCTGAATCTCTTGTGTGGGATACTGTCTCCGAAGTCTTCCGGAGAAGACGAAGCGTAAATCGAGGCGGAGGACACTCTCGATCTCCCGATGAAGCGTCCTCTTCCGTCAGACCTTTCCTAAGAGGGCGAGAAAGACGACGGCCGCCAGTGCGACGTCTTACGTCTTCCTTACCACTCTCAATTGGAGAGGCTGCGTCCTCTTCCGTAAGCCCTTTCCTAAGAGGGCGAGAAAGACGATGGCCGCCAGTGCGACGTCTTACGTCTTCCTTACCAGTCTCAATTGGAGAGGCCTTCCGAGATTCCCACCCACGGTGAGGTGAGGACGTCTCGGAGGAAGAGAAGCATTCCTTCAAGATTTCGAGCTTGCGCACGATCTTTGGCAGCCCTGGATGCGTCTTCAGGATCTGCCGAGGGACCCAGACCGGTGTTTAATTCCCGTAACCCTCCTTCGGCCTTCGACATGTCCATTCCCTGTGTTCTGGAGTCCGACCAGAGGTCTCAACCTGGAGGCATTATAGGACCGATCTGATGCCCCCTCCACATCACTAGGGTCACTAACATTATCACTACACTTTTGCACATTGAATTGTAGCACTCTCATTTTCGATTCAAGGTTCCGAATCGATTCAAAATGGTAGAAAGGGCATTCCCTTCGGTAACGATCACTTCCTTATCTGAAGGTGAAATTATAGGGTTATGCGTAACATGTTCTACATTTATGTTAGATTGAGGCAACCAACTTTATCACTTTGACTTTTAACAGAAGCACTCCTCAAGGAAGACCTCCTAATTCTGTCACGCTCAAGTCTACGAATGTCAAGATTCATACGCCTTCCATTCGACATTAGTTAACACTTCACATTCTTTGCACCTATCATCCAACAAGCAAACATGCCCTCTACAATTGCACACACATCGTGTGAGGATCTACCGAGGCTTTTGGTAGCCTCACCTTACATTCTTCTACACCATACACTCTGAAACTAGTAGAAACTAGATCCAGACATCTCAATTCTAAGAAAAATCAAAAAGCAAAATCAAAATCCAAAACCACAATAGCGTATGCCAAATCACTAAGCCAAGTCCAAAAACCAAAAGACAATTCAAATACTCAAGTGACAATGGGGTTTTCAAAATCCTAGGCGGAGGTCTGTAAACATTGTTTACCGACCGGCGACAGAAGAAAATCTGAATAGAAAATGGGAATGGTTCCTGGTATTCGCCTCCCAGCGGCGGGAATGGGTACTAACCACCTAGCCGACCACTGCGTTTGCCGGGAGTTTCGAAATTCTGTCGGTCGTCAGAGAATACAGCTATATATATATATCTGGCAGGTAAGTGTCATGAACAATTATAAATTACATAAAAACTTAACAAACACCTTTTGGGGTTTCTCCAAAGATTTGAAAATGTTGCCCTTTGCATTCAAGTGTCAGTGAAATACTCATGTATGATAATTAGTTAGGTTCCAATGAAAAGGTCGCGCTATTGTGAATTTCCTAACTCGATTGGAAGACTGAGGTATTACTGTACTGCCATGCCTTGCGCATGTGGAATGTTCGACAATAAATAAAGTCAGGGCATCAAACCCCAGGATTAAAAATCGACCTTTGACTTGTTACTATTTACAAGAGTTTCAGATAAAACCAACAATCATAGTTACAAGCACCAACTCTGGAGATCAAGAAATTTTACCTTGAGCCCCAAAATATTTGAGTGAAGTGCTTTTGCAATGAAAGTATTTTGTATGAATTTCCATCTGGTCTAGGTCTTCCACTTAAACCTCTGTCTATGATTTTCTGGATATAAACATTGGTCTTTAAAAACCTTCTACTCTCATATTACTTCTCTTACAAACTATTTTTTCTCCTTTCCCAATTCATCCAAAATCATCTTCATTCATGGAAACAAAGAAAAACACTAAGGATATAAAACATACATTAGTATGCATTAGAAAATAGCCTACCATATAACTCCAAGGAAGATTTAGAGTGAACAATGATATGAGTTAATGAATAATGATAATGCAATCCTGAACAATATCCAAAGACATCTTACACACACACACACACATGGAATCAGATTCACAAGGGATGTGGGAAGATTATACATGGATGCATCGTAACTGATCAGGAAATAAAAATCATCAGCTTTTCTTTCTAAGGAAATGGAGGGTCTGGGGATTTATGCAGATGCACAAACACGCTATGTTGTTAGTAATGGGTATTGTGATTTAGGAAGATAGAAGCCTGGTTACCAATATGCTAGACATTTGAAAAATGAGGTTCTATGCTACCCAATGGCAGCAGGATCCATGAGGACACGTATGGTACTCCAAGCCATTAGACAACTTTCCTTTGAATTGGGAATAATTGGTCTTGGATTTATGAAGATCCTGATTGTGGGCTCATCATATAAAATGTTTTTTGTGAAACAATCCTCACCCTAACAGATCATGACTGACCAAAAACAGAAACAGAGTAATGGGGGATTTGGGTTTGTCTCCGATGCAAGGGAACTTAGTATTTTTCCCTTGAAGTTTGAAAGAAGAGCTACTACGAAAGATGTGTCTACTGAAATCTTTTGAGCTTTTTTAGTTAATGGAGAACTGAAAACATGCACATTGCCACGTGAATCAATAAGTTTTCAATCTACAAATATGTACAGTATACTGGAAAAGCTTTTGCATCATATTTACCTTTGTGAAAATCATATCTCCACACATAGGATTCCTCAGGTCTAGTCCCTAGGTAATTAGCCAGATTCCCTGTAATTATATGGTATACATTAAAAGACAATATAACAACATCAAAAATTATCCTCTTAGAAAAAAAATCATGGGTCACTTATTTCTTGCTACAAAAAGCAATAAAAAACAAAAAATAGTGGTCATAAACGGAGTACCTAAAGTGAAGAAACAATTTCCTTTTGACTAAAATTTTCAAATAAGCACTACCTACCAATTGGTATCCCAGAAAGAATGTAAAATTTAAATTAAAATGATAGTGTGCATGAACATCTCATTAATTTTGCCAGTGAAATCAATTCAAAAATAAACTCAAAAAAAAAATAACTACAAAGATAAAATGCAGAATCTAAGAAATACCTGTGATAGCAGTGGTGAAGGTAAGGGTCATGCATATCCAAAATGGACCTGAAAACCATAAAAGCTGAGTTACTTGCATCACATAACACAATATTGTCCTAAATACTACTGATATAGCAAAAGACATACATATACATTCTGTAACTCTTGTATTGAAGAAATCCAGCACCCGAGAAGTCTATATAAGGCTCAAAGGTCTGGAAAAACTAATCCTTCTTATTATTATTATTATATTATGGTGAAGAAAAATCAAGAAAGAATACTATTGCTGATGTCTTCATCATTTTATTTAAATGCTTAAAGAAGCATAACAAACATAAATTGCAATCAAATACACTAACAAATAGATATGATAGACATATTAAATGATTTTCCATATTTGTATTATGCTTTGAATTTGGTGGAGGATAGAAAGTATGAACTGCACTGGACACTGATGGAAAAGCCTGAATGTAAAATAACTTTATTTGGAAATATGAAATCTCAGTTACTTATACCATCCATATACAATTCTAAATGTTAAAAGAAATATTAATGTTCCATAAGTTGCAAACACTAATTCTACATATTTTAACTTTACTTGTGGCAGTAATTCTATCCATCATGAGTGGTATCCTGTATAAATAAATCAGCATCTTATTTGTCAAACAAAATGGCTACTTAGAAACCATCACTGGGCAGTCTGGGCATTAGCTAAGGTACATTATGCATCACAAATCTGGAATTTATTAAATCCAGTCGACACCATTTGAAAAGATCCGTCTAACAGCCCTGGTACCCATCACACAAAAAGAAGAGTGAAATATCAAGTAAAATAAGGGCCATGGAAGCTTGGTTCTTAAGGAATGACTCAAGCATAATAAAATAATCAAATGACAAAGAGTATCAGAAAACTGTTACTAAGAAGATGGATGTCTGGAACTCATACATTCTGCATGATACTCCTTTAGTCTGCAATTAATCCGTGTGCACTACCCAGTCACCTGTCTACAAGTTGTGCCACAAATCCTATTACAAAATCTGAGAAGGTCCATCAAAGTGTTTTGGTCCCACTAGCATTACAGCAATGTAGTCAAGAGTCAGATGTAAAACAGCCAGTCAAATATTATTGGGCCAAGTAACTATGGATAGTTATGCCTGATATTCCTGAACTGCCATGGATGCACTTGACCTTGTGCTCATGGCAACTAGAAACTTATCATTAACATATCAGCCATGGTAGAAACCAACTTTTACTGCAGCCAACCTATGGCCAAAGACAGTAACATGGTCATGGCTGATGGTTAGGAAGCTACCAAAAAGCTAATCAACACTGCCTTAGCAAACTAGGGACTGAAACAAGTACTAAAACCACTATGAAAAAGCATATAGAGACACCATCAATAAGTAAGAAAATACTGTATTGCTGGCAAAATTTGCTAATTTTTTTAATCAATTTGTATTTTTCAATAACTAACAAACCTGGTGGGTCTTAACAATAGGATAAAATCTAGCGCCAGCTGGAAACCAGTAAAATAATAAAAAAAACTGTGTACGCAAGGGAACTATTTTGGCATCTATGTTTGATGCAACAATATGTGTGCAGACTGAGCCCGAATATGAGAAATAAAACAGAAAAACTTGGTCCTCTAAACATAACAGGGAGAGACAAGGAAATGATACATAAGATGATTGCTACACAGTAACATAAAAAATAAATTGGCAAGAAAATTACATCATTTGTATTTAAACATTAATTAAAGCACAAAATATCACACACACGCAAGCAACCATTGTAAAGCTGAAAAATGCCATGCTATACATTATTTTTTGAAAGAGGGAGATAATACTGTAATATTTTGTGCCATCTTCAAAAATACTACAACGGAAAATAAAAGAATCACCATACTATGATTCATCAAAAACGAAACCAAGTGAATGAATCTTGGAAGATTTAGTCTATCTACCTCTAGCACAAAAAAAAATGCATACACAGAGTATACTATGTACTAGGAATTGTATGCACAATATTGTCATGATACAGACAGGATAAACTAAAACAATTTGCATGAGTGAAAGCATTGTAATAAGATAAAAAATTTAAAACTCAAGAATTAATATTTAAAGTATTTAGAAATGTGTGACATAAAACTTCTTGTCATTTTATCATTATGTTTAACCTACTTCTGGATAAACAAATAAATTTCTTTTAATGTAGTGAACAAGAATTATATATATAAAAAAAAAACTTATAATTCATTCACTATTCCAGCACTACTATATGATACTAATGGGTTAAGCACTAGCAGCAAAATTAAACTGGCTCAAAACACTATTATGCTTTTAATACTTACCATAGAGATCTGGATTTGGTCTTATATATGACTGTAAATAGCTAACACCAGGTTTAGGTTTAGGCACCATTGACCATAGGATTCTATCCCCAACTTGTTTGCTTCAACATCGAAAAACTGTTGGTAAAAATCAAAGGTCCAAAACCCGGTGCCTTTTTTTAGGCCTATTGGTTTATCATCATCTTCCTCTCCTTCTCCTAGTAGCTGTAAAAAATAAAGCACAGTAGCATAAAATAACAAACAATCTGCAATCAGCAATTTGCGAATATTTCTGAAAATTATGTTTATATTATCAAAAATATGTTGAAAAATTATATTTTTTGCTTATTCTAAACTGCCACTTCTCTAAACAGAGCCAAACTACTGATTACAGACAAAAAATAAAAAGTTGTTAAAAGACAAAATACCTGGTACTAGGGTAGGCCATTGCTCAGAGAAGCACTCTTTTTGCAAAGTAAATAGTTTGTCTTGATACAGACATCTTTGAAAACTGTTCTATTCATAAAAATAAAAAACTTCCTTCTCTGCAAATGTTAACCACAATATCTAGTACTTAAGAAATGACAGTCATCTAACAAGTGATCAGAGTCAAGCCAGTGTGTTTTGGAACTGGAGAGAGAGAGAGAGAGAGAGAGAGAGAGAGAGAGAGAGAGAGAGAGAGAGAGAGAGAGAGAGAGAGAGAGAGAGAGAGAGAGAGAGAGAAATTAATGAAGAGTCACTTATCGTGAAAAAATAAAAGACCCACACTTATAGGTTTAATTGGGCGAGTGTCACTTGTGTATTTGTCCACCATCCTTCACCTCTGCCATACTTTCCAGGTTCATCCAGATAGAATGAATGGTTGTCCCATTGAACATGTTTGATCCATTGTTCAATAATGCTAACAACATACTTACTGGATTACTTCAGTAAGTATGAAATATTTATATTTTTATCTTAATCAAGCATGTCTGTTAAGTAATGAAATCAGGTAGTCTGAGGTCCTTTAAGTGGATGTGCCATTGTACCTAAGCACTGAACCTTAAAGATAGCCAGTGATGACGGTCTACTGATATCAACAATGTATTTCAGCATGAGTACAAGATGATACACTTTAAGTTAAGGTTTATCTATGAAACTGACTTGTAGGTTTTCAAGTTGTTTATAAACATGGAATAGAGTGCATTCTTGAATATACCATATACATATTAGTCTAGCCCCTTGACAAACAGGAACAGCCAGGAGCAACCAGGTCTATGTAATTTTATCTACTTTTATCCTCATGATAAACAACTACAGCACCATGGCCAGATATAGTAAGATATTTTAATCAAACCGACCTACAAAATCCTTCTTGGAAAAAAAACTGCACATACATAGGACCTCAACTCATCATGTCTTATCAGGATTTACCATACAGTACTCAGCGCTATTGGCTGACATCATGAGCTTTACTTTACCCACTAACTATGCTTACCAATGGGTAGTTGGCCATAAATGCCTACATACTGGCAGTTAGTCGGAGTTCACTTTCCTTTTTGCCATCACTAGCCAACAGAGATATGACACACAGCTTTTACCATATAACTATAACATAAATTTAAAGAATGACGATTTAATAATAAAATTTTCATGTGATTATTGCCAGACCATCTCCTCTACTGTATCAGGTGTATAAATTTGGGTGCTTATGAAACAGATTTCCTAATGTTTGTAGCATAACTAACATATTAATATCTCTAGTAGAAAAAGTGTGTAACTAACAAAATTACAGTACTCAGGAAATCTAAAAAGAAATCAAAAGTTACAGCTTGGCATGAGTGCCGGCTCTTCCCATGATATGGTGCCAGATGTTGATTTGACCTCTGATAATTCTTTTGATAACTAAAAATGATTTGGTCTACTAAATAAGAATAATTAAGCTGTAACAATGACACAAAGTTAAGTTAGCAGGAAAATGACATGAAAGAACAAGATGTAACATTTCCTGATTATCAAGAAAATAAACACATTTATATACTGCATGCAATCCATGTAAATTACTGAACTTGTAAGCAATAATTTGATAAAATGACAAATAATTTTTTCTAGCGCCTAGCTGGATCCAGTTAAATCGCAGATGACAGCAAGGAATCTTGTGAGATCTGGCAACGCGTGCGTATATCAGGTGAAAAGTGGTCAAGGACCACGCCACGCAGTGTTCAGTCTTTTTCTTAACCTGATTTATTATGTAATGTCGCCCCCACTTCCTCAGGAGTTAATTTAATTTCCGAGAGGGAGAAGGCTTTTTAATGTTTCTTTAATTTCAGTTTATTATAAGAACATTTTTCATACAAAACAAAATATTTAAAAGTTTCTAAAGCCAAATCTCATTGCTACTGCTATTTAAATTCTACTTCACATTCATTTTTGAATGAAAAATTACAAAATTTTGAGTAACGTTTCTAAACACACAACCCGAGGTCTATAAATACGGGATTTACTTTCATCACAGCCTGGAGCCGGCTGTTTAACTTAAAACAAGATGGATATTGGCACATAGTTGGCTATCAATGGATGGGGAGGAATCCCTCCCATCCAGATGGTATGCATTCACTTCACCTTTTGGCCCAGGAAGCATAATGAGGGATGGCTATAGGTGGGCCATTTATCAAGACCTAAGGTTTGTATGCCAAGAAAAATATGAGTTTGCTTTAAAAATGTTTCATTTGTTCCTACACAAACCTTGATCTTTATATATGGCAGACTTACTCCTTGGTGGGAAGATTTTTAGCAAATCTCTGAACTGACTGGTAGTTCCCCTCACCCGGAGCCTCTTTCCTGGTCACATAAAAGTAAAGGAAGAAGAACAAATCCTCTGATCTGTTGAACATGTGTGATGTTCAACTGCCAAACTTTTAGGCCTTCAAATAAATGGAAGGTAACATCATTAATTCAAAGATAGGCTTGGATGAACTCATATTGTTGGGGACAATAAAGCTGAAGATAACCAACAGGTCTGTTTACTGTCAGTCCCTTTTTCCCCTTGCTAGAGAGAGGGTAGGTGTAGCATCTCATAATCCAAAAAGAGCTAGATTATAGACAAGATACTCAATCATCTAAAACACCCTGCTTGCAAACCGCTCCAGCAAGTGACAGTTTGCTAATGTTTCCTTTGAGTAAGGGTATAAAAGAGAAGGTAAGACGCCAGTTCCACACACACCTCTTTGTAGCCGCTTACCTTAGGTGAGATGCTACCTGTCCTCAGGAGCTGGGTGTTCTACATGACTGTTGAGCAGCCACCACAGAACCCAAGGAAAAGAAAAAAAAAAAACCAGTCTGAGGATCTGTGGGCAACATCCTGAAGGTAAAAAGGAGGTGAATGTGGTTGGTTGTGACTGCATTCCCGTCCTTATACTACCATCCGACAGTTTCTTCCTGAATGCTAGGGGCAGAGCAATGCCCCTGACCTTATAAAATTTACCAGGAATGTATTGTCCACCATGTCAACTGTGGAATATGTTATCAAGAAAAATTTCTCTGAAAGTGGTTTCCTTTTCCCAAAATATTGGTAACTACCATCTGACCAATGCCAGACATTTTCCTTTTGGTCATCTTCAAAACCTCATCCACAATACAAGCCACTACTTGAATTTTTAATGACTACATGCGATTTGCTGTGCACAGTCATCATACATATTTTATTCAGGTGTTAAAATGTCATCATGTTTCCCAGTGAAGTAGCTCTTCCTTTGCCACTACCGTACGACAGTGGAGTGATCTTACAGTTTGGTATTGATCACAAGTTTAAGAATGAATAATATTTGTACTCTGAAGTGCCAAAAAAAAACTGATTTTGAGTAGTATCTTCTATTGCTATTAATAAGTATACTATACTGTTTAATGAATGCTGTGTACAATCGGCCCAGGAACTATTGGCTGAGTTTCTTAATTCACTATTTGTTATGGAAATACGTACTGCCATATGCAGGTGCAAGATTATTTACTTATCAATAAATAATATTTCCTTTCAAAGATGATATACTTGAAATAAATAAATTAGAATTTGTGTAGATTTATTCGAAGTATCAAAGATGATTATCTTGCAAAGTAAGGAAAACATACAATCCATCAGTCCACGAATTCTAATTTTATCCTCAACTCAAGGTTCGTGACAGCATATGTATTTTGAAGTTGGCTCTGCTGCTGCTTCGAGTCTTGACCCAACCAACATATTGTACTGTATTGGGGTGTCGTCATTTCATCTCATAAAGCCAATAAATAATGCATTAAGACGTCAATATTCTTTAATAGCAAGGTGTAATTAAACTAATTTTGTCCCTTGATCATCAATAAAATATTTTGCATGACCTAAATTTGACTTCTGATTTTCACACCTCATTATCCCTGGTCTACTTTCAGCAGTAAGCAGTCCCAGGTTATTGGCGGACTCGGTTATTGGCGGACTCGGTTATCAGCGATTCCGGTTTTATGGGGCTTGTCTAGTGCTATAAAATCGCAATTTATGGCACCATAAATGGACAAGTTCCGGTTATCAGCACCATAAGTTCTTATGGCACGCCATAAGGGTGCTTATGGCGCACCAAAAAGATGCTTAAGGCACCGATAACTGTTATCAGCGCCATTATGGCACCATAAATCACTGAGTTTAGGTTAATAGGGGTTTTTGGCTTTTTTGATTTCGGACACACCCCCGGAAACAGAGCCTCCCTGGGAACAGAGCCTCACTGATAACCAAGGACTACCGTGTACTCTCTCGGATACGTAATGTGAATATTTAAATCGACAATATCTATATTAATCTGCTTTATTTGATTACTCATGTTATTCTTTTTTCTTTTTTCATTGGCCACGCTTCTCCTTTTTTCTTATCCTTTTCATAATTGCTCAACATGATTTACCTCAGACCTAGCTTTCTCAAGTCAAAAAGCAATCATAAAAAATCCAACAAATAGCATAATTTAGTTTTTTTTTATCTAATTCTTTTGCACATCATCTTGTTTCATCCGGACACGTTGAAGGCTGTGGGAGTCAACACTGACGAATACATTAAGAAAGGTTTACTTTCACAAAAGCTTCCTTGGGTTAATTTTTCTGTAGCTATTTTGAGCAGAAAATGTTCTATAAATATATGCATTTCAAGGCTTCGGTTGTCGGTGAAGGGAATTTTAAAATAACTGTTATCAGTAGTGATGCTTTCACGTAATGGAGTTTGTAGCGAGAAGTTGGAATAGCCTGAGATGTTGGGGGAGTGGTGATGCTGTAACAAAGGAGTGATGGAGGGATTAGGCCGTTGTGAAAAAAGTATCTCCCAATAAAATGAATTATTTAGGTTTTGAAGAAAAAAAGCATGCATCACTGAATCTGTTTCCTTCCCTATCCATGGTATTCGCTGGAAACCGATAAAAAAAAAAAGTAAGGCTATCTGAATCTCCCGTCCATCAAAGGTAGGCTTCCTTATTCATTTGACACTTATCAAAGATTTCAAGTAGTATATTTTTAAAAATCATTCCCTCTCCCCCTAAGTATTCATCAGCACCAGTCATAGATGCAGACCTAGTCATGATTCCTAGTTCAACATTATCATGATAAGGTGCTAGAATTCAAAATTCACAAATGAATGTTGCTCAGCAACATTTACACTACTGTATTGTCTTGCTCTCTTGTGGTGCTTCAAGGAGTTCCACTTCTAGGCCCATTTTATAAACCCTGCCATTCTCTTAAAACAATTTAGTTCATCAATGTATGATTCTCCTCGGTATGTTAAGCTTTCTTGATATCTCTCTGAAAATAATTGGCATCAAATACAGTGCAATAATTGTCTCCCACTGAGCAGGGGATGTTTCTTTGACCGATAAATGACACATTGACACTCGATTCCCACACACATCACAGCATCGAAAACAACAGAGTGAGGTCTCATGGTTCACACTGTTAGGTTATCATTGTTTTTTTTTTATCTTTGATAGTATTTTGTGAGTTTCCAATGTTTTCTGTAAAATTTAACAAATGAAATCGTTCAACTACCTTTAACTTAATATTGATATGATAATATAAGAGCTATGTTTACGCGATTAGTGATAGGTGTCTCCTATTTACTTAGTAATGTACGTCAGTGGTTGTGATACAATGTTTTTTATCACTTCATTTCATTCACGTCAATTTTGCTACATGGAAATTAGTTTTACGCAATAACATAACATGATGTTCTTAAGATATCAGTGACTGTTTTTAATGCCATTACATAAGATATCTCTCTTCTTAAAAAAAAAGATTAATAAGCATGAATCGTGCATCAGTCCGGTGAACAAAAAATTAGGAAACTGCCACAACTAATTTGAGCGTGTTTAAATATTTGTTTGTTTATCTTTCTCCAAGGCTATTTACTATTATCTTGTCTTTCTTTTTTTCACACACACACACACACATATTATGTTATGCAGAAGCTTGCTTTGCAATGTTGTGACCTTATAGTTTCTTTCTATACAAATTTTCACAATAGTAATGATAACAGCAATTCACTGTCTAGTTCATCAACTAAATCTTTAACACGTATGCCATACTTGAAATTATATCTATGACAGCCTCTATCCCACCGGGATGAATATTTCAGTGATACATGACAATCCCAAAACCAGCAACGAAAATATACGAAATTAAAATCTCAAACTACTTTACAATCAATTAATGAAGACTGCACCTTTATAAAAAAGTCTAAAGCTAGAAAAGGACTGGAGGGGTATGAATTGAGCAAGGTGCTTCATAAAAGATACATGAAGCTCAAACAATTTGAAGCATCCAGTATCATTGGGATGTTAAGATCATGTTAGCAGGCCTAAAGGGCAAGTTTTTCTCAAAGCTGTCTATGGATGAGTTTCCTTCCTCTTCAGAATTTTGTGGTGAACACCATCATCACAAAGTGATACAAGTCCAATAGTGGGTACAATCATTTGCCCTTCCAAATTTGCTTATTTGTTCAAAAACTTAATGGCAGAATTTAAACTGCTTATCTGTCTCTATAAAATATTACTTCCATTGGACTGGATAAAAAAAACAAAGCTTTCTTCCTTGTATACAAAATACCAGACATTCCTAGGACATAATGTAGTCTCATTACTTCATACCCTTTTCATTTTGAAATTGGATACTGTTTTGGGGAATGGTTTATATGGTTTATATACTATACATGACCTCAATTAAAAATATTTCATTAAAGTCTTGAGACAAAAGAAGGACATGCAAAAAAATATACTATATTGAAAGCAGAAACAAGAACTCTGCACAAACACTGACTACTCTGGGTTTGGATGTTCACACAATAGGGCACTTATTAGTGTAAGGGGAAATTATGTAAGTACTGTACTTAAGGAACATCTGAAACTAAACCAGAAGGTGAAGGGCTACTTGTATACAAAGAAGAGTGAGTGAAGGGTTTAGTAACAAAATGACCAAAGGGAATGTAAGAAGAAAAATTAGATAAATTATTGCAAGTTGATACAATTGATGCATTATCACTTATGATCAAAGTATTGAGTTGATTGGCAAGATGCAGAACTGGGAGCACACCCAATTTTCAGTATCAAAGTAAGAATTTATGTCCTGGTCACAGTAATAACTTATCCAGAATGCTTTTCTTTTTACTATGACACACACCACCTAGTCACAAGTCCAAGTCTGTAAGCTTTCATTTTTTTTTAGATTCACATGTGTTTGTCAACTACTACTTACTGTGATATACAGTGCCTAATTTTCATAGCGTTATATTAGTCCTGCCCCAGTGCCACACTTCTCTCTTAAATTGTTCTGTCTACATACTCTGACATTTGTCTCGAAAAGGAAGTTTTGTTTTCACTCTGGGTAGTTCCATTATCCCACTTAATTCTGAGCTAAGCATTTTTTTTATTATGTTCCAAACAGGCAGGAAAAACATGGACAGATTCTTCCATAATTTGCAAATAATAATTTATTCAAAGTTAATTAAGGCAGACTGTCAAGAGAATTCTATAAAATGCCATACAGAAATCTATGATAGGCAATTATTACAAGACAGTATACAGGTTTCAGATTATTATAAGTCCAAAGTCTTTGAAAGTACATAATTTCTCAGATTATTTTTTTTATTTGCAGTTCCATTTTCTGTAAATAATATCCTAAAAACTGATGATGTGTTCATAAATACCTAGAGATTTTGCACCTTCTACTGAACACAGCCGGCACTAAATGTTAATCTTTGAAGAGGAAGTATTGTACAGTAATTTGCTCAACTGCATTCTTGACATGTCAACTAAGGGGAGTTTTATATAGTATATTTTTGACAACGTCAAACTAAGAGGAGTTTTATAGAGTATGAAGTCAACTGATTAGTACTTAACTTTCCAGACTGGATAAGAGACTATAATTACAATGTTGATCGTTGGTAGTTTCATTAAATTATATAACAAACTCCTGTTTGGTAATTCAATTTTACTTTTGTTATCCCTTAAACACTTTCCTTGCAATCTCTGTAACACTGACCCTTCTTCTCTATTTATAGATACATTATATATTTTTGAAGAATATTTTTTATAGGATTACTAACGTAACTTTAAAAACTTTTCATATACCTTTATTTCTACACATTTACCAACGTAAACAACTGATCATGCTGGTTTTAACAGAAAATACCTCGAATCTATGATTCAAACCTCCCAAAATATGGAGTTTGGTTTGGATTCAAGAGCCCCTGCCCCTTCTTCAGGATTTGGAAAACGATAGAATATACGACGAACTCGAGAATGCAACAAAGCCATTGCACACATCATGCAAGGCTCACGAGTCATGTACACATCAAGTCCTGTGCATATGTACGAAACTGTTTTCGCTGTTTTTGGTCATTTTCAACTAATAACTTGGATTCACTGTTCCTGGTACTCTGAGTTTTCATATAATCAAAAACATGCATCAGAAGCCGAACCCTTTATTGTATCATGGGCAGTAGCGATATCTACCTCTCCTTCACCATTTTCTAATAAACTACGTGTACTCATATTTTTATTTTTACATATTGCATGAATGTCCCAGGCACCACCATTCTGATTAACAGCCACATGGTCAACAGCGATCATAGCAGCATGCTGCGCAGGATGTTTGTGTCTCCGATCCTGACCACGGCCAACAACACTCCCATTTGCACTATCCACTATCACACACCAACATTTTCACCACTTGCTCTATCTGCTTTGTTACCAAGTTCTAAGGCTTCATTCATGAATTTTATCATCACTTTTAACTCTTCTTCTTTGAAAAGATTTGGAGAGGAGAGCACACAAGATACTGATCTTCATGTAAAGAACAAGGCCAAAAGGGAGAAACTTTATCATACATATCACGTATTTTTGGTGAATATTTAGCAACTTTAGAAACAAAAACTTTGTCAGTGAACAGTGCCAAATTGATCCCTTTCTCATTAAGCTTGAATATTACCTTCCTAGACTCAGTATCACTCAGAGCAGCCAAATTATCATCTCCAGTTTCCATTAAATTTGGAATGTCAAAATCCTCTAAGTATGTCAAATATACAAGTAAAGCCTCTTTCAAGGAAACACCAACACTAACAGAATCCTTTGGGAAATTATCTTCCCTTTTCATTAATTTACGAACTCTCTTCAAGTGACAAAGAGACGGGACAGGGAACTTAAGTGACAATTCTTTGATAGCAACTGATGTAGATTTCTTGTCCTTGACTTCCAAAACTGCAACCTGTTTAAATTCTGGATCCCCAAACACACCTTCAGGAAGAACTGGTGTCACTTGAACTCTCTCAGTAGCTAAAGGCAATGAAGAAATGTCAGCAGCATCAAACTTAATCCTTTTACTCTTGGGACCAACCTGGAAGTAACATAGTCCTCACTTTCCATCTAATAACCCGACTGGATACAGCGACAACTTAAAAATTTAAAGACAACATTTCAACTCATACAGCATTCGAAATACAGCTGAAATCTACTACTATTACAATTTCCCCTAAAGCACATAAAATTACTTGCAATATTGTTTGCTGTTTGAACAGATGTTCATACAGTAATCCGCCACAACTTGAATCAATATGACACTAAGAGTGAGCTCCAAGAAAAGGATTGAGAACAAAATCAAGAATACAAACAAATATTCATGACAAAATTATGTTGCACATTTATAGAAAACTTCCTTTTCATTTTTTTTCTAATACTCAGGCAATAGGTATGCCAAGTTTCTTAGGAGATAACAGAAATTTCAATTTATGTAAGTATAGTTTCATAATAAACTCAAAAGACAAATCAATGAGAATATAGAGAAGAATTCATAACTGCAATTCATTCATGCATCAAATTCAAAGCTCCCTCCTTGTGGCTGGTGCCTTGCAAATTTAAATATATTTCAACATTAAATCCATTGATTTTAATTTTTTCACTAAAAACAAAGAAACTTTAGGTAAAACTCCTTAGCTTTCACCATGAATTATTACTGTATACTTTAAATGAGTCACCTTGACAATACAACCTCAATATTAAGAATGTTATCAAACACTGTGGCAAAACATTTCTAACAAACTTTACAAGAATTGGAAATCATCACCATTTCACAATAAGTAAGTGGTTACTACACCATGTTATTTATCGCTCTCAATTTACTTCATACATACTAATGTACTGTACTGGGAATAAAAGACATAGCATTATGTAATTCATTTAGCTGCTGATACATTATAAACAGAATTATGTCAAAGTAACTGCAATATGCAATACATCTCCACTGAGTAGCACAGATTATACTGATAAACTAAACAAATAACATATCTAAACCTAACAATTCAATATGGAATGTTACCACACTAGCTAATGATCCTGTATGTAACCACCTAAGGTGCCTAGCTGGATATTAATTGTATGCAATATCTTTTTAAAATGTTATTGTTAGTATACCAATAAGGTTTTGTACATACTTACCTGGCAGATATATACTTAGCTATACGTCTCTGACGTCACGACAGAATTCAAAACTCGCGGCACACGCGACAGGTAGGTCAGGTGATCTACCTTACCCCCCCTTACCCCCGCCGCTGGGTGGCGGATGTAAGAACCAATCTCCCTTTCCAGCCAGAATTTTTCCTTCCACCGGTCTCCTGAGGGGAGGCTGGGCGGGCCATCAATCGTATATATCTGCCAGGTAAGTATGTACAAAACCTTATTGTATACTAACAATAACATTTTTCTTTTGTACATGAACTTTTCCTGTCAGATTATACACTTAGCTATTGATTCACACCCTTGGGTGGAGGGAAAGAGACAGCAATAATAAATATGGAAAAAAGGGGAAAACAACACTAGTTGTAGGATGTAAAAACAACCTTGGTTCTTACCTGTTTAGGCAGAAGACTTCGTAGTTACTGTCTATGAGTCTGCGTTGCCTTAAGAGCTTCAGCGAGGGCGTGACCTACAGCTGACAGACTCTTTGGGTCTATCAAAGGGATTTGGTTGTCCGCTTACTTGATAGAATCCGAGCAGGATCTGTCAACGGGGATTCGCCCACTTATATGACAGAACCTAACCACTATCATTGCAAGGAGCTCAAACATACACCGATCACCTAACCAATCTAATCATTGTTAGCACTACGAATTGAAAAACATGCCTACCCGCATGTTCTTTCAAACAACCAAAAACTTACAACCTAACAAGGGGAAAAAAAAAAATATACTACTAAGGATATGTCTCAGCTCCCTGCCCCAGCACCGAATCCGCCGATACGTACGGGCCTAACCCGAAGCACTTTTCATACGTAATTTTGACGTCTCTCAGATAGTGGTTTGCAAAGACTGAGTTGCAACGCCAGAATGTTGCCTTCATTATATTACTCAGGGATATGTTTTTGTTAAAAGTCAATGACGTGGCAATAGCTCTTACCTCATGAGCTTTTACCTTAAGAACTTTGTATTGACTTTCCTCACATATCGCATGCGCTTCTTTCACCAGGCTTCTGATAAAGAAAGAAAGCGCATTCTTCGAAAGTGTCCTCCTTGGATCTCTTACAGAGCACCAAAGGTTGACATCATTGCCCTTAAGTTTTTTCTTTCTCTGTAGATAGAATTTCAAACTTCTTACTGGGCAAAGAGACCTCTCTGCTTCCTCGCCTACTAATGCAGACAATCCTTGTACTTCAAAGCTCCTAGGCCAAGGATTTGAGGGGTTCTCGTTCTTGGCTAAGAACGAAGGAAGGAATGAACAGATAGCTGCATCTCCTCTGAATCCCACATTTCCTTCTAGTGCATGGAGTTCACTAACCCTTTTTGCGGAAGCCAATGCCATGAGGAAAATTGTCTTCTTCGTGAGGTCTCTGAACGATGCAGACTGAGGCGGTTCAAACTTATTGGACCTCAGGTAACGTAGCACTACATCCAGATTCCAACTCGGAACCCCTGGAGAAATCTTCTTGGATGTTTCAAACGATCTTATTAGATCATGAAGGTCCTTATCTTCTGAAATGTTTAAGTTTCTGTGCCTAAACACTGCAGATAGCATGCTACGATAGCCTTTAATGGTTGATACCGCCAATCCACTTTCTTCCCTAAGGAAAAGTAAGAAGTCTGCTATTTGTGTCACAGAGGTACTGAAGAGGAAAAGTGATGGCTCCTACACCATCGCCGAAAGACGTCCCACTTCGATTGGTAGACTCTAAGGGTAGAAGGCCTTCTTGCTGCTGCGATAGCCGTTGCAACTCTTGCCGAAAAGCCTCTCGTTCTGACCAAACTTTTGACAGTCTGAAGCCAGTCAGATCTAGAGCGGGAGGTTTTTTGTGATATCTCTCGAAGTGGGGTTGTCTGAGCAGATCGATCCTCTGTGGTAATGTTCTCGGAAGATCTACTAACCATTCCAGGTACCTCTGTGACCATACTTGTGCGGGCCAGAACGGGGCTACCAGCGTCATCCTTGTTGCCTCCGATTCTGCAAATTTCTTTAGAGTCTCTCCCAGTATCTTGAATGGGGGAAAAGCATACGTGTCTAGACCCTTCCAATCTAGTAGGAACGCGTCTATCGACACTGCCCTCGGGTCCGATATCGGAGAGCAGTAGTTGGCTATCCTCATATTCTTGGCTGTGGCGAAGAGGTCTATATGAGGTTTGCCCCAAAGCTTCCACAGATCCTGGCAAACATCTTCGTGCAGAGTCCACTCTGCCGGCAGGACTTGATCTTTCCTGCTTAGGAGGTCTGCTCTGACGTTCTTTTCTCCCTGTATGAACCTGGTAAGGAGACAAATCTTCCTTTTTTCTGCCCAAAGCAGGAGTTCTTTTGCTGTCTCGTACAGGGAGAAAGAGTGAGTCCCCCCTTGCTTCCTGATGTAAGCCAGGGCCGTGATGTTGTCCGAGTTGATCTGAACTGTTGAAGCTAGGACGTGGGGCTCGAAAGCTTTCAAAGCTAGCCAAACCGCCATCAGCTCCTTCTTGTTGATGTGCCAGGTCACCTGTTCCTTGTTCCAGGTGCCTGACACTTCTCTTGAGCCGAGCGTCGCTCCCCAACCTGTTTCCGAGGCGTCGGAATACAACACTTGGTTGGGGTTCGGAATGTGAAGGGACATCCCTTCTGCAAACTTGAGAGGGTTGGCCCACCAAGAGAGGTCCTTCTTGATTTCCTTTGAAATCTCGAAGGAGAACTCTAGGTTTTGTGAATGACACCTCCAGTTTCGATGGAGAAAGAACTGGAGAGGTCTGAGGTGCAACCTTCCTAGAGAAAGGAATTGCTCCAACGAGGAGAGTGTCCCCAACAACTCATCCACTCCCTCGCTGTGCCTACTTCTTTCTCTAGGAAGGCTTTGACTTTCTCTGACCCTCGGGCTATCCGTTCTGGAGACGGAAAAGCCCGAAAATCCAGAGAAGCCATCCGAATCCCCAGATAGATACGATCTTGACTGGGGATCAACTGAGACTTTTTGAAAAGTTCACCAAAAGTCCCAGCGAACTTGCCATGAAAAGGGTCTTTTGTAGGTCCTCCAAACATCTTTCCTGAGACTTGGCTCTGATCAGCCAGTCGTCCAAGTAAAGGGACACTCTGACTCCCTCCAAATGTAGCCATCTTGCTACATTTTTCATTAGGCCTGTAAAGACCTGAGGGGCTGTTGAAAGGCCGAAGCACAAGGCCCTGAACTGGAATATCCTTCCTCCCATCATGAACCTGAGGTATTTCCTTGACGAAGGATGGATAGGCACATGGAAGTAAGCGTCCTGAAGATCTAGGGACACCATCCAGTCCCCTGGCCGAAGGGCCGCCAACACTGAGGATGTCGTCTCCATGGCGAACTTCCTCTTTTCTACAAAGAAATTCAGGGCGCTTACATCCAGAACCGGTCTCCATCCTCCTGAGGCTTTTGGAACTAGAAAAAGGCGGTTGTAAAGCCCGCTGAGCAAGGTCGCTCACTAGCTCTATAGCCTCTTTCTCGAACATTAGTTCCACTGCTTGTGTTAAAGCAAGGCTCATGATGGGATCCCTGTACCTGGCCACCAACTCCCTCGGAGTCGTTGTCAACGGTGGTCTTTCCGTAAAAGGAATCAGAAATCCTTTCCTTATTATAGAGAGGGACCAGTTGTCCGCTCCTCTCTTTGTCCAGGCTTCCGAGAATCTTAGAAGTCTGGCACCTACTGGTGTTTGGAGGACTACTTCCCTACTTCTTAGCATCTGACAGAGCGTGAGAAGGATCTACCTCTCTTGAAAGTTCTATTACCTCTCGAGGTAGAGGCTCTAGAAGGGGGGCCCCCTCGAAAGGGCTCCTGTCTAGCTGGAGTCTCCTTCTTAGTCTTCGTCTGGAAGGAGGTCTTAGGCTTCCGTGCCGACTGTGCGAGCATGTCCTGAGTCGCCTTCGCAGAGATAGATCCTGAGATGTCCTGGATTATCTTCTTTGGAAAAAGCAGAGGCGAGAGCTGCGAATACAGGAGAGAGGCTCTTTGGGCATGCGAAACAGACTTCGTGAGAAAAGAGCAGAAGACTGATCTCTTTTTAAGGATCCCTGCTCCAAAGAGGGAGGCTATTTCGCTCGATCCATCTCTAATCTGCTTTGTCAATGCACCGTTAGAACACTGTTTAGATCTTCTGGCGAAATAGCATCCGGGTTCTGAGTCTTCTTAGCCAAGACCCCCAAAGACCAGTCAAGGAAGTTGAAGACTTCCAAGACTCTAAACATTCCCTTCAGCAGGTGGTCAAGCTCGTTCATAGCCCAGGTCGTTTTGGCCGACAAAAGAGCCGAGCGTCGTGCTGCATCCACCAGAGAAGAGAAGTCCGCATCCGCCGATGAAGGAAGACCCAGACCTAAGGGTTCTCCAGACTCGTACCAAAATCCGAGTCTGCCCGTAAGCTTGGAGGGGAGGGAAAGAAAACACAGTTTTCCCTTTCTCTTCCTTAGAAAGCAGCCAATCACCAACACCTCTCAAAGCTTTCTTCATTGAGATGGTTGGCTTCATCCTCACACAAGAGGAAACTTTCGTCTTCTTCGAAGTCGAGAATAAAGAGAGAGGAGAAGGAGGAGCGACGGGAGTAAGGGAGTCTCCAAACTCTTGAAGAAGTAGATCTGTAAGGATCTTGTAGGACGAAACTGACGAGTCCTTCACCAAATCCTCTTCTGAAGGTTCAACTTCATCCACTGAAGAACCCTCCGCTTCTTTACGAGTGCAGTTAGCCTTCTCTAAAGAAATGCGCCTGTCCAGAGAGTGTCTAGTAGTAGACTGGCGCCTATCAGGGGAAGCCAAAGTTTCTGGAGAGCTCCTCTCGAATGAGTCTTTCCTACTCTGATGAGTGCGTGCTCTTTGCTCCTTAATCCTACTCCTAGAATTCCGGGCTTCCAAGGGGGAGCGCCTGTTAGGAGAGGAGAGCCTACTATGCTCAAGGCGCTTCTCAGGATCCATGCGCCTGTTCAAAGGAGAGCGGCTGCCAGGCGAGCTGCGCCTACCATGAGGCGAACGCCTACTAGGCTCTTGGCGCCTACTTACAGGAGAGCGAAGGTCTGGAGAAGGTCGCTTACTAGGAGACCGGCGTCTACCATGCTCCACAAACTTCGGCTCCCGGACCTTGTGTGTCTCTTCAAAAGGTAGTCTCCTAGAAGAGACATATCTTTCAGGCTCTACGCGCCTGTCCTGAATCGAGCGGCTAAAAGTAGAGCCGCGCTTATCAGGAGAAAAGCGCCTATCAGGAGAAAAGCGCCTATCCTCCGCACCACGCTTGGGAGCGGGAGAGCGTCTACTTGGGGAGTAGCGCCTACTAGGCTCAAGGCGCCTAACATAAGGAGAGATCCTGTCTCTTGATGAATCCATCAAAGAGTAGGCTCTCTTATCCGGAGAATGAAGGATCTTCGTAAAAGAGCGCGAGGACGAGGCTGATACGCCTGTCTTTAGACGAACGCCTACTAGTCGCAAGATCCCTTCCTACTGGAGAGATGTAGTCACCAGGAGAAAGCTTCTTGGGCGATTGATGTCTGGAAGACGACAAGCGCCTGCTGAGGGAAGCGCGCCTCCTTCCATCCGCTGATAAAGGAGAGAGAACCGACTCTGACTGAGACGGTAAGACAGGTGAAGGAATCCTAGACTTCTTGACAGGGAGAGAGACGTCTTTCCGCCGCGTTCCTCCTGCCAAGGAGCCCGCCAGTGCCGAAATCTGCGCTTGCAGTCCCGCAAGAATTCGAGCTGGAGATCTTGTAAAATCCTCCACCGGAGAAGAGGCTCTAAGCCTACTATGAGGCGAGAACTCTTGCTCCCTCCTGGGTTTCTTGATCTCTACTTCCGGCTCTTCTGGAAAAACTTCCGGGCTGGAAGGAAAGGAGCCAGGCGCCTTCCAGGCTCTCTTCAGTGGTCGTGAAGAATCCGAGGCGCTCCATCCTCTTCTAGTGAAGGAGAGGAAGACGAAGAGAACGCATTGGCGCAATACCTCCTTCTTCGCGCGAACAAGGGCAGCCTGGGTACGATCATCAGGATCTACCGAGGGGACGCCTGATCGGTGGGAGTTCTCCCTAACCTTCCTGCGGCTTTTGACTTTCCTCCTCCACTGGGACTGGGAGTCTGGAAGAGGTCTAGGCCTGGAAGCATTAAGGAGCCGATCAGACGCACCCTCCACTGCACTGGGGTCACTGCACAATTCACCGTCACTACTCTTACCTTGCAACGAACGGATCTTCTTTTCCATGCTAAGGATCGTGGCTCTCATGGTTGCCACTTCCGTAGTCGTATCCTTAGGTTCGATGCAGGGCGCAGGAGCTGAAACTGGAGAAGGTTCTAATGCTACAACAGGATTTTCTTCTACCTCGCTAATACGAGACTTACTAGAACTTCTAGAAGAAGCCTTTCTCACCCTGTCTTTCTCTAACTTCCTCAAGTAGGAAGAAAGAGCCTTCCATTCACCCTCATCCACTTCTCACACTCATTACAACGGGTTATCAAAAGAACATTCTTTACCTCTACATTTAAAGCAAACTGTGTGAGGATCTACCGTAGCTTTCGGTAGTCTCACCTTGCATTCATCCATAGCACACACTCTAAACATAGAAGATTTCTTAACCTCTAACTCAGACATCTCGAAATCAAAGAAAAATCCAAATCAATATCCAAAAACAATCCACAAATGCGTATGCCCAAGCCAACAAGATCAGGTACTTCACCGAAAGTCAGTCCAAATAAATCCACGGCAACGAGAAATGAATAAAGCTGTCAGGAGGTAACAACCACAGGTGTAGTCGTCACCGGCGACAGAAAAATTCTGGCTGGAAAGGGAGATTGGTTCTTACATCCGCCACCCAGCGCGGGTAAGGTAGATCACCTGACCTACCTGTCGCGTGTGCCGCGAGTTTTGAATTCTGTCGTGACGTCAGAGACGTATAGCTAAGTATATATCTGACAGGAAAGTTTCATGTACAAAAATGATTTTTTAATGCTTTTTTTTTTTACTATTTTAAATATTATTATTGCCACTACCTTTAATATGAATACGTACTATTTTTTTCTACTTCTTCATCACCTATGTGGATACTATTGCCAATTATAATAATTTTCATCATGTTATCTCATGTATCTGGTTTGTGTGTGCTATTGTCTCTACTTTGTATATTCTGTATTAATGGCCTTGCGTTGAAATGAAATTGATTACCATTATTATTTTTGCATGGTATGTGCTGTATCATGAAAGATAAAAAAAAAACTAAGTTATGTAGTGACAGAGATTCATTCCCTCTAAATGAAGTGTGTACATTATACTTAGTCAAAATTGTAAATAAACAGAAGAATTATGAAAAAAAAAAAAATATGTACTGTAATGATAAAAATTCAATCCATATTGGCAAATCATAGTCGAAAAGATAAGGAACCAGTAGTAACTTAAATTCTTTAATCAATATTAATGGTGTTTTCACTCTGCTCAAACAACCATGATTCTGATGGAACATTTTTTGCTTACACAAATAAAATTGCACTGTGTTAAGAATTAATCAGTAAATCTTACTACAGTGTAACAAAAACTGCAATCAAACATGTTTTGTGTGGTAATTTTACAAATGGTAACAATGTGCATAATATGTTTAGATTTTGACAATCAAAATTTTTCATATCTATAATATCTGTGCTGGGTGGATTTTAATCTTCATTCTGTTTTTAATTTGTTTTATTTGAGGTGTCATATTCTCACTATATTTTTGCAGTGTACTTTTGCAAAAAATGTTACTCTGTTTTTCCAATTTTTTCAGTGTTTTAGTTTTTTTTTTTTTACATGAGATTACTATACGAAATTGCTGCATAAGCTAGTATCCAATTACTCTCAAAATCTTCAAAAAAGTGCACCAGTTGTACTCCATCCATTCACACACACTCTGAGAACAGTTAGCCAAGAAACTTTCTTGGATAATGTATACAATACTTGGTAATCTGACAAGTGTTTCAGTTTGCTAGTATGTCAACTTCAGAAAAACACTTCAAAATCACCCCAACCAAAAATGGCTATCATCTTGTGAATGTGTGGTGACCTTATTTTTACTATTATTTATTATTTTGTATTTTTTGAAGGAGCATCTTCAAACACCATGAAATAAGGTACACACTTTTTCGTAAAACATTGGATTTTAAAAAAATGAATTCTGCAGGCAAAAAAAACCTTGCAGATGCAGTAATAACATAATCTATTTACCACACTGTGACCTCAATAGCCTTTAACCCCTAGGAGCCAGGGTAATAAAATCAATAAGCAGAACCCAATGCTGGCAAAACGTTTGAGTCGGCAAATTTACGGAAAAAACACATCAATGGAAAGAGGAAAATATTCAAATGCAAATGGTAAAAGAAAAAAAAATTCTTAAAATTTGTCCCTACCTTGGTGGGGCTTCTTTTACATGACAATTGTAAACTTTACCAACTTATATGTTTTTTCTAATAAACAATTTTATTTTACTTTGTAAAATTATAATTATAGCTGACACAATATCAAAACAGATAAGATATAAAATCAGTAACAAATTCTTAGCATATTTATTGAAAAATATTTACATAAATTTAGCAAGAATGAAGATTCAGTAACTTCTTTTTACTTGTACATGTTTTTTTGTAATATTTCTTTGCAAATTACATTTACAACTGATATACTATCATAAAAGACAAGAATAAAAAAGGGATTTTGACGAAGGAAAAATCTATTTCTGGGTGATTGGCTCGTGTCGCCCTATGAAAGTATCCTTAATATCATTCTTTCTAGGTAAAATTATCCTAAAATTACCAGAGAAAAACAAAATTAAGAAAATGTCAGTACAACTGACTCGCTCACTCTTAAAAAGAAGTGTCGGTATGAAATAGGGGCGAGTGTGGAACACTACCACGAGCCAAACACCAATTAGAACTTCCTATCAGAATCCCCCCAAGAGAGAGCTGATACCAACGGGCGATGCAGCCTCTACTACTACTACTAGAGGACGCCACGGACAGTAGCGCCCCTAGCGGACATCCTTAATAGAATAGCTAAATACATCTTGTCCTGCAAGGGGGGGAAAACAAACCATAAAAAGGGGGGGTGGGGGGGGTTTCATAGGGCGACACGAGCCAATCACCCAGAAATAGATTTTTCCTTCGTCAAAATCCCTTTTCTGGGCTCAGCTCGTGTCGGCCTATGAAAGAGTACCAGAGAAACAGACAAGATGGGAAAAAAGGGAACAATGAAAAACAGTGTAAAATGATGGATATAATATAAGTAAATCAATTACAGCATACAAATCAAGTACTTAAACTAACTTATATTAAACAGTAAAATAATAGAACGTTAGTAAACTTAAAGTACTTAAATGGTAATTACAGTAAATTACAGAGATGCATGTAATATAAGGAAAAAAGGGGATTTACTTAACAAAATTACAAAATATTTAAACTCATGTGTCCTACCCTAGCATAAAAATAAGGGTAGGTACACTGAAATCCATCATCAATATAAATATTCCAAAATATATACAAACACATTGTGACTGAAGTTTATCATAAATACAAAATGGTGCATATATACAAACATATTGTGTCCTACCCTAGCATAAAAATAAGGGTAGGTACACTGAAGTACATTATCAGTACAAGTGTGGATGTCCCTAGCAAAACAAAATAAGGGACAATCCACTATATGATTCAACGGCTAAGGCTATGATGTTGAGTAGCCTGACGATAGTGTGAGGCATGTTGGTTGATGTAGGTAGAAAGGAGACCTGGATCTATACTACAACTACTATACAGTATCAGGGGAAACTATGTTTCCCGCTGCTACTGCTGAAAACTTTAAAGATTCCAAGGACTTTAAATAATGCCGTTTAAAGACTGTCGGGGATTTCCATCCAGTATACTTCCTAAGATCCTCAAAGTTCATATGTTGAAAATAATTAATTGAGGTGGCTACTCCCCTGATATCATGTGCTTTTGGGAATGATTCAGGGTTGGCTTGTTTAATGAAGTAAAGGATTTGCTGTCTAATGCCATGTTTAACTGATAAAGTACCACCTTTTCTCATCATGAGAAGAGCACCTGAGGATCTAGAAGAAGTACGAGATAGAAAGGCTCTAAGAGTTGATACTGGGCAGAGAGAAGGATCCTGAGGAAGTGGGATAACCTTCCAAGGAGCCCACCTTGCAAGAGGATCTTCATTTTTAGCTAAAAAGCTACGATCCGGAGCAAGTAGAACTTCTCCTGATGGGAGGAATTCCACATGACCCGCATCCCTGGATAGAGCCGACAGTTCTGAAATTCTAGCTCCTGAAGCTAGACTTAATAAGAATAATGTCTTCCTCAGGAGCATTATGAATGTACAAGATGAGTTGTCAGTATCTGAAGCTAGTTTGAGGACATCATTTAAGAACCATGAAACTGTAGTAGGCCTCTGAGAAGGTCTAAGTCTAGCACAAGCTTTAGGAATAGATGTGAAATAAGATTCAGTCAGATCTATCTGAAAACCTACTTGAAAGATTTTCTTTAAAGCCGATTTATGAGTGGTAATCGTGCTAGCTGCTAAACCTTTTTCAAATAAGGATCTGAAAAAGGATATAGCCAAATTAACTGTCATGGTTGTAGTGTTCGATTCTCTCAAGAAAGATGCTAATTTTTTAACAGCTGAGTCATATTGTCTAATGGTTGACTCTCTCTTATCTGATTCTAGGAAGAGAATATTCTGTGGATCAATGTCAGCATCTTTATTAGCCGCAAACTTCATGAAGTCCATAAAGTTAGGGTCTGGAGAGTTCCTGAGGAAGCGAACACAGTCCTCATTTGTACTGATTGTGATAGTTTGGGATTGGGGATCCGTTGAGGCCGGAGACCCAATTCCAAAAGCAGAGGATACCAGTTGCTCCTGGGCCAGTCCGGTGCAATCAGAGCTACTATCCCTTTGAAAGACCTTAGTTTGTCTAGGACTTTCAAGAGAAGATTCACTGGAGGAAAAACATAAATTTTCCTCCACTGATTCCAATCCAACGACAGAGCGTCCGTGGCATAAGCCAGAGGGTCCAGGTTGGGGCCACATAGCAAGGGAGCTTGTGGTTCGCTTGTGAGGCGAAGAGATCCACCTGGAGACCTGGGACTCTCCGGCCTACCCACTGGAAAGACCCGACGTCCAGAGACCACTCTGATTCCAGAGGAACTGACCGGGACAGAGGGCGTCCTGCTATCACAAATTTCTTAGCTCCTGCCAGGTGAGTGGCAGACAGATGCCATTTGTGTTAGCTTGCTAATGCCAAGATGGCTATCATGACATGGTTCACATGCTTGGATTTGGACCCTCCTCTGTTGATGCAATGAACTACCACTGCACTGTCCAAAACTAGCCTTAGATGAGACTTCTTCGGGGGAAGCAGTCTCTTCAGAGTAAGAAATACTGCCATTGCTTCCAACACGTTTATGTGGAGCTGGCGAAATTGAACTGACCAAGTCCCCTGAACCTGTTTGAACTGAGAGTATCCCCCCCATCCGGATAGGGATGCATCCGTGTGAATGGTTAACACTGGGAGGGGATATTGAAGGGGTACTTTCTTGGCTAAGTTCTTTACTTTTGACCAAGGCCGTAGTTGGTTGCGGAGGATCTGTGGAATTACTGACAACTTGTCTCGATATTTGGAGTTTGCTTTTGACCGCCAAATTCGATTTATATCTTTCAGCCTTGCTTTCAGAAGGATATCTGTTACCGAAGCAAACTGAAGAGACCCTAGGATTCTCTCCTGGTTTCTTCCTGACGTTTGTTTGCATTTGAGAAATTGCCTGACAGATTTTGCTATTTCCTTCCGTTTGACCACTGGAATTGATAGATTGTGGGAAGACAAATCCCATTGGATTCCTAGCCACTGAAAACGAGATTCCGGAATAAGTCTGGATTTCGTTTTGTTTATCTGGAACCCCAGATGTTCCAGGAAGTAAACTACCTTTTTGGTGGCTTTGAGACATTCCTCGACGGTTGGTGCCCAGATCAACCAATCGTCGAGGTATGCCGCTACCATGATTCCCTGAGCTCTCAATTGTTGTACAACCACTTCTGCTATCTTTGTGAATACCCTGGGGCTACATTCAGACCGAAGGGCATCACTTTGAATGAGAATGTCTGATTTCCTAGCCTGAATCCTAGGAATGGGCGGAAGTGCCTGGCTATAGGGATATGATAGTATGCGTCTGTAAGATCGATGGAGCATGTGACGGCTCCACGCGGAAGTAAGGTCCTTACTTGCGAGAGGGTAAGCATCTTGAACTTGTCGCAGCGAATGAAAGAGTTTAGCTTTGACAAGTCTAAGATTACCCTTCTTTTTGTTGAGCCTTTCTTTGGCACGCTGAATAAGCGACCTTGAAATTTTAGATGTTTGACTCTCGCAATAGCTCCTTTCTGAAGGAGTTCTTCCGCGTAATCTATCAATTCCTTTGACGGTATCTGATGAAATGATTTGATTGGAGGAGGATCTTTGATCCAACTCCAGCCTAATCCTTTGGACACTATGCTCTGTGCCCAATTGCTGAACCCCCACCTGTGGCGGAAGAGGAACAGCCTCCCTCCTACCTGGGGAGCCTCATTGCTGATGGGCGGGTTGGGCCACCACACGCCCTCCTCTGAACTGTCTACTCCTCGTGCCCCTTCCTGCGCCACGCTGACGAAAGTAACCCCCTCTCGCCCTACCTCTCGGTTGAGAGTAGCCTTGAGCCTCATATGCAGGGTTGAAGGCCGGCGAGATAGCGTAGGAAGTGGATGGTTGAGATTGCTGGGGCACCAGGAGGATAGGTTGGTTCTGCTTAGAGGTGGAAGGTTGTCCCTGTTGGGTAACTGAGACTGCCTGCACAAATTGCTGCTGTTGCTGAAGTTTTTTATATGGCTGGAACCTCTTACCAGCCTTCTTTGGTTTCTTACCAGCAGTGGGAACGGATTCCTGTTTCCTCTTTGAGGAAATACCCCACCTAGCTCTAAGGCCTCGGTGGTTGATTGTCTAGCAGCTTCGTGGTGTACCTCGTTCACCTGCGGACTCTGGAAGAGCTCCGCTCCCCACATGCTTGCAGCCAAGAGTCTATTAGGCTCATGCCTGATGGTGCACTCTTGTAAAACATGCTTCCGGCAATTCCTCCTAGCCTGGAAGAAGTCAAAAGCGTCCGTTAGAACCGTCTGAAACTGAGATTTCGCCAGAATCTTGAACAGCGGTTCCGCAGCGTAAGAAAGGGCAGCCATTTCTGTGATGATGAGGGAATTGAGGGACCTGCCAAACCTAGTTCGCGCGTCGAACTCTGCCTGGATTAGGGAATCCGGCAGCCTAGGTAGTTTTCTCACCGAACTGGTCCAGGCGCAGTCGGTTGTCGTGAGCTTACCCAGCGTGAATGTAGCTGGCAAGTTCTCCCACAATTCTCCGAAGGCCGGGAAGAGCGGAGAAGTAGACTCCGCCTCCCTCAACTGTGGGATGGGCTCATCCTTGAGGACTGCCTGAAGAGATTTCTCCACCAATTTCGTGGCAAACGGAAGAGAAACCTCCTCTTCCGTCGCGAAAATAGTGAAGGGACTCTTGTAGGCTTGGAGTTTAGTGTTTGTACACTCCCAGTCCTCAAGGCAGTGAACCCATTCCCGCTGAGCGTGGTCTCTACTATACAGGACCGACTCCTTAGAGATCTTATCCTCTCTCGTCAAAGCCGTCGGCGTCAGCCTAGCATAACCAATGAAAGGCTGCGTCAGGCCCGGAGGGTAAAACTCGAAGTCCTCAATCCTTCGAGTTCCACACTCCGAGATAGAGATCATTCCATCTTTAAACGGAGCGTAGGCAGCTACTCTCCATGGGTTCTCCATAGAGAAAGCTGGCAAGGAGTCATATGGCGGGAGTTGAAGAATCCCCGTGCTTGATGCTGGGGAGACTGGGGGAGGAACCTGAGATAGCCCCGCTACTCGGTCCTCATTTTCTCTCATTCTGTTAGAGAGATCCTGGATTGATTGGCCAGATTGCGACAGAGTGCTTGACAACTGTGCAAACATCTGTTCGAACTTTGTCCCCAGTGCGGAGATCTGTGAGCCTACCAGCACGCCCACCTGTTCCATCACCCCTGCTGAGAAAGCAGAGGGATCGAAGGAGCTAGTGCTTGCTACCCCTACCGGCGTAGCCGGAGTGGAAGCGGTGGAGGCGGGAGAAGGCAGTGACTCAGCGGGAGCGCGAGCCTTCTCCTTCGAAGCCTTGCTTCTAGAGCTCTTTGATTGGGAAGAGCTCGGCCTTGCCTTCACCGCATCGGCATAGGAAGTCGACGACTTCTTAGCCGAAGAAGACGAAGACGACTTCCTAGAAGTCGACTTAGCTAGCGTCTTCGGTTCTCTCTTTCCCTTCTCCTTAGGAGGTACAGAGAGAGCGGGAGAGCGAATAGGGATCTCAGATCCCGTAAAGCCTTGGAATGAAGCAGAAGAAGAGGGGACAGGAGAAGATCCAGGAGCACCCAAGGAAAGACCTTGGGCGCCCGACACACCTACCTCAACCAACAAATCCTCCTCCCCCCCTACCGCCATCGGCTCAAGGTTAAGGTCCAGGGCAGCGACGTCCGGGACCGACTCCTGGGAGGCTACGACCCCAAATGATTGCTGGAGGTCTTGCTGGATGGAGGCTATCAGAGGGGCAGCGGACAAGGGGTCAACATAGCCCGTTGACTTGCCCGCGGGGAAGATCTGGAGGGCCAGCTTCCTGTCCAAAATGTAGGGCTGGCCCTTGGCGGCGTTCTTCCCGAAGCCGCCCACCCACGCTTTCAGGGTGGCGAGGGCGACTTCCCTCACACCGCTAGCCTGAAAGAAAGGTGAGATTAGCTGCCAATAGTGGAACGGGTTAACAAACTTACGACTAGAAGTTGTTATTAAAATGATAAGTAAGCCTATAATGGACTTACCCCATCTCCCAGCTGACCGACCAGGTCGTAGCAGATGGCGCAGGCTTCAGGATGCCAGACGATCGTCTCGTTGAACGACGTGGCACAGGGGGCGTGAGACCTACACTCATCGTGTCCACAGGGGTCGAACAGCGTAGCGTTACACGCTGGGACCTGGCAGTTGGTAGCCTGTAAGTGAAAAAGTACATGAGTACCAAGTAAACACTTACAGCCTAACATATGCTCCGCTGGTGCCGGAGCGATAAAGTTAGATTAAACCAGAGCCCCGCCAAAATACGTGTGATAAGCAGGTTGGTATATAGGCTATGGCTCCGCCGATGGCGGAAGCACAAAAGTCAACCAACTAGGAGTGGTGGTAATGGAAACCACGACGGAAAAAGGCGGGGATGGTTGATAAAATAATAATAATAATACACAATTCATTGTAAAATATTGTACAATTAGGGTATATCCTTAAAATAACAATAATAAAACAACTTCTCTCCGCCCGTTTACTAGAAGAGTGCGTAGGTAAGGGGTAAGCTCCCTTCCGGTAGCGGGGGAGAGATATAAGGATATAGTAGGCAAGCAATTGACCACTCGTAGTGCCCACCCCGCCCGCTAGCGGAGCCAGTAGCCTATAACCAAAGGTGCCCCGGCTGCGACGGAAGGCTCCTTTCGTATCGTAAGGGAGGTGGCTGAGCAACTGGGGAGGGGGGAGGAAGGTCTCGGCGAAACACGGCGGGAGCGAGAAAGGAGGGAGGGATGGCCTACTCCTCCCTGTCTCACCAACTACCCGCATGGAGACCCGGTACCTCATGAGTGGTCGCCCTAAACCCCCCGCTGGGAGGAACCCCTAGTCACCTCCGAAAGGATGAGAGAAGGCGATGAGGTTGTCATGACAACCAAGGGGTCCCCCAGCTCCTCCCTATATCAGAAAGGGAGGGAAGGGGCAGGGTAAGGTGCTATGGGACACGTGACCGCAAGTGGCCTAGGCCGCGAGCAACACAACCGTGGTAGGGCCACGTGAACCAAGCTGTACCAATACACGGAACAAGCACCTAGGCTAGCCTAACACCCTAAATAAAATAAATATACATCGAAAGACGGAAGAGACACTTTTAGTAATAGAGAAAGAAGCCCAGGAGGAGGCAGACTGTTCCAAGAAACAGAAGCCTACTCGGAGCCAGCGATAGCCGATGTAGAGCAAGAGCCGGGATGCTGGGCCGGAATAATAAGGATAGCCCTAAATACCAAGCTAAGAGAATGGTAGGAGGGCTGAACTAACTAAAACTCGATGTAAAACAATGAACGTGATTAAGTAAGCCCATAAGTATAAGAAGTCCCAGTATGGAGGACCGGGAATTCTTACGAGGCGGTATGGCCGCCACGCGACAACCGGGGAACCGTATATGACCTATTAAGAGGAAAATACTGGTACCCGGAAGATAAAACTGTGGTAAAATATTACTTATGAGTTACTTAACTTAGCCGTGGCAATTGCAGAGCGTTCCATTGTAGAAATTATGGATAATATCCAAAAAAGCACGAGCACAAGAAAATGGCGACTTGTCGCTAGCGCTAAAAATTAAGGATGTCCGCTAGGGGCGCTACTGTCCGTGGCGTCCTCTAGTAGTAGTAGTAGAGGCTGCATCGCCCGTTGGTATCAGCTCTCTCTTGGGGGGATTCTGATAGGAAGTTCTAATTGGTGTTTGGCTCGTGGTAGTGTTCCACACTCGCCCCTATTTCATACCGACACTTCTTTTTAAGAGTGAGCGAGTCAGTTGTACTGACATTTTCTTAATTTTGTTTTTCTCTGGTAATTTTAGGATAATTTTACCTAGAAAGAATGATATTAAGGATACTTTTCATAGGCCGACACGAGCTGAGCCCAGAAACCAACAGGAACCCAACCCTTGGTATAGAATTTATGAGCAAATTTACAAAAAAGACGTCATGTGAGACAGAAACGCAGTACGTACATTCTTCTTTTACATCAGAAGCAGAACTGAAGTCCAGAGATGCCAGACTCCTGATATTAGCCAGTGTAAAAGTTGCCATTAGTGAATTTAAGGGCTATAATAGATTTGGCACCTCTTTCCGCCAGATTCTTTCAAAATCGATGGCACGTAATTTATCTAACTACAGGATCAATCCGTCCACCACCCCAGACCTGTTATTACTACTTCCGAGGAGCAATCCGTCCACTAAGGGTTAATAATCCTAGCCTCTACTATGCTAAAAACACAACACAAACAAGTCATGACATTTTAAGGAGCAAGTCCCAATGCAATACCGATCAGCTAAAGCTGCTAGTGGCAATCATTAAGTTAAAAACCACATAAATTATATTTTTCTCAATAGAACAGAACAACTTGGTCATGCATTATTTGACCATAAGAGAATTCAGGTTAAAAATATTAACTTATGAATTTCACCAAAACACAGCCAAAAGAACAACCCATAGCACTAAAAGGCAAATTCCAATCAGAATTGATATTATAAAAACTTTTGAGATGGCAATTATCCCACATAAAGCGACATAAAGAAGACTGAACAAGGAATTTTATTTAGTATGTGTACAGCAGACAATTGCTAGTATACTTTGAAAGGCAAATGAAAATATAAAACAACTGATTTATCCAGTGCAGTAACCACATCTTTAAAAGCTCTCACCAATGTAAGCCTCATGACAGTATAGTTTCATATTTACTAACAAACTCTCAAGAAAAAACTAATTAAAGGAAGAACACAAACTGTAACAACTTACAACACAGAACATGGAAGTTTGGGACAATTTCCAAGATACTGTCTAAAACTTAAGCGGTAAGCTGAAGCATTCATAACTGGTAATGGTATAAGCCACAATGAGAAAAGATAACCAATCCTTTGCTGTTGATACAAGTGTAAGAAATGTAATACCTGCAGTGAAGGACTAAAAAAAGATAACTGGAGAGGTACCAGGAGCTACAGGTATATTATATTGGAATGAAATTTTGTTTTAATTTGGCATGAAAAATTTGATGAAAGGATACGGAAATAACGCAATAGAGACAAAATGAATATTAAAAAAATGCAAAAAACGAATGGCAGCACCAACTGCATGACCATGTTGCCTACTAAACTATCAAGTAAAGTTTGTGAAAAACAGATAACACTACGTATTGTCAAACTGATAGCACAAAATGATGGTAAAATAAGTGAAGCACAAAACAGATAATGACACTAACTCAAATAACAAGAGAAGTGATGAAAGAGACTGAAAAATGAAGAGTACTGAAATAAAAAAAAAAAAATTCCCATTTCATCAATAAGTGTCATTACGAGATAGTACTACCTAGACATCTTACTTGGAGGGAAACCATATTTCACAACCAACTTTCCTCTTATTCTCATTACAGTTTACAACAGACTGTTAATTTGGTCTGGCACATATACATTAGAATGACAGTCCGTACTCTTGATATTAAAGAAAAGATACATGTACTGTACTGGTATTTCCCTGTAGAACAAGGCTTCAGTGTTCTACACAAAGAGCATCAATAAACCAAGTTTACTATTTCAATCTATATAATTTACATACATCTAGTGCTATACCAAAGACAATGTGTAATACCTTGCAAATAGTATATGGAAACTTACCTTCTCTTGTTCAAGTTACTCATCTGGTGTATCAGGGAAATCTGAGAAAGTTATTGTTTGCTCATGCTGACCACCAGCACTTGACTGGGTCCTTGTATCTCCAAAATCTATAATTCAAAGAAAAATATATATATACATTACTCTGATAGCTTTTAAAATCATCATATGTAAGGTGGTACCTTGCAACACACTATATTATATCTTATTTTCACATAAAATCACAATTTTTAAAAATTGTATTTTTTTTAATTATACAAAAACTGAGGTCCCTTACATCAGGAATTGCTTAAGGCAAAGCTGGAACACAGTCATTAAAACTCTTGAACAAGGTGGTTAGGCAGTAACTACCATCCGGTAAACAGGGAGACCTGCCTGGCTGGATGTAAACATTCCACTTTACTTTTAGGCCTAGGTTTCAGATTAAGGGGAGGCCTGAGGTTGGCATTAGTGTACAGAACCTCAGGTTTGCCAGACCCCTTGGACAATCCTCGACGACTTGAACATACATTCGATGGGGTCCTAGAACCCCCGGAACATAGTCCGCCAATGCCAAATCCCATAGAGAGGACTCTACAGGATTCTACTATTCGCCTCGCCCCTCCCGGTGTAGCCTGATGGAAGTAGAGGGAAAGGGAGAGGAGATCGGATGCTCTCACCCCTCCTAGTAGTGCTGCTACAGGGAGGAGTGAGCCGCGCCCTTGCAACAACCTGCGGTGGTGACAGGCGTCGGTATCAGAGAGAGTTGATCGCTTGGACGAGTTGCTTTCCCGAGGAGAATGCAGCAGTTCTCATGCATGCTAACGAGCTGGTAACAGCGCTAGTAGCAGGACTGGTAGCAGCAGGGGTGGAAGCAGCACTTCTGCTAGAAGCAGTGCTGCTGGGCCCGTGATGTGGCTCCCTGCCTGGCAGGACCATGCATCGTCCTCATGACACCACCCCAGCCCTTTTTGAGGCAAAAGCCTCTAGTGAAGAAGTCTGTACATGGGACCATCCACTTAGTCTCTCTAGATGCCCTATCCCGAGGGGCAGGGACATCGACCATGGCTCCTGAAGAAGAACCTAACTTGGTTTTTGCAGGTGGGTTCGAGCCATGGCTTGGTCCCTTCTCTCGCCCGGTTGCCACTCTCATGACTCCCCGTCACTAAACAGATGTACAACTTCCCTTGGAAGGTTGAACATTCGGAGGGAATAGCGAACGAGTCTCCAACACAGCCTCAGTCCCACAGGCAGCGCCCTTGGAACTGGGGACTCTAGCCCCTGGGGATGGAGTCTTGGTTCCCTCTCTCTAAGGAGTGGGAGAGCTGACGAGAGAGCCAACTGCCTCCTCCAAGGAGGGAGGATGCAGACCCTTAGAAGCCTCAAGGTGAGGTTTCTTAGGGGGCAGAGAGGCTACCTTCCCTTTCTTAGGTCGTGAAACCTTCGAAGGGGAAGGTGAGGAGGTAGCAGATGACAAAGATAAGACAAAGACGAAGACACCTTCCTCGATCTCTTCTTCTTTGACAGCTTCTGCAGGATTGTAGTCTGGGCCAACCAGTGAAAATCAACAGGAGCAGGTCCAGAGTCAGGAACAGGGTCAGGTTCTGGGGCATGATCAGCAGCAGGCATGATAGCAGGTACGGTTGGTGCTGGCATCCCTGTCATAGCCATGAGAGACGAGGGAGGAGCAAGAAACCTGGAAACTGCCAAGGTGGTATCCCGAAACCAAGAGTGGGAGGCACTGGGGGTATTGGTAAGTGGATTGAAGGCATATGATGTCCACCAACCAATGCTGAAGAGGACACGTTCCAAGGAAGACCATGCCTGGCCTAGTCCTGACACCCACGTGCAGAAGAAAAAGTTGGGTTGGGGAGTCCCTCCTCACTCCAAAGGAGCACCTTTGAAGCGAGCAGATACTCAAAGAGGAGCGTTATCCAGGTCCACAGCCACAACTTCCCCTTCTCTTAGGAGGGTTGCCGGGAGAGAGGTAGGAAGACAAAGGATTCACAAAGTTTGGAGTGGTTGGGGGTGAATTACTCCTCACCACAGGTTTAGGCTTTCTTACATATCTCCTCCTCCCAGCAAACTTTCCCCGCAATGGGAATGAGGATTGACATCCAGAGAAGCACAAATCTTCCTGCATTTCTTGTCGTCTACCATGGGGCAGAGGGCAACATAGGTTGCAATCAAGGGTTTGCTGGATGTTCATATCAAACACTTATAAAACCAAATATACCAATAGTAAAAGAAATAATCCCACACCGGGATAGAAAGAATTGAAGAAAAAATTAACACAGTCAGGTAGAGAGCGGTAAAAACATGTCCTTCCACTACAACGGCCGAAAGCCAATTGGAATGTTTACGTCCAGTCACAGGAAGTACCAATGACCACAGACGACAGTTAACTACAGAACCACCTTGTTTGAAGAATTCAGCAGCCGTGTCCAGGCTACGCCTCAAGCATTTCAAATACACTATATACACACCTGCCTCTTTGAACAGCTTGTTCTTTATTTACCTTTCCACTAAGTATGGGTATACATATTGTTCTTCCATTTATTTGCTTTGTTTCTTACTATTTTCATAACAATTTTGTTTAGGTTATAGTAAGTATTAATGTAAGTACTATTAATTATGACACAACATCAATATGTTTGTGTTCCCAACAGACAGTCCCTGAGTTTAAGGCATCTGCAGATAGAGACTGTTATTTACAATGCATAACACAATCAGCTGTCAAGTTTGTTTACCTGATTTGACCTGAGATATATGCATAGCTTCACTCTTAGAAGAAAAGAAGTAAAGCTTTGAGAGAACAGAGATGAGAATGCTGAGGTGGTTATGGGAATCTCACTGCTTGACAGATTGGAAAATGATGAAAAAAGAGAATGATGAAAAAGCCTCCCCCTTCCCGGGAATCAAATTAACTCCCAAAGGAGAAGGGGCAACATTACAAACACCACCCTGGTGTCCTCCCGATACTTCCAGCGACGAATCAATTGAAGAAAAGGAAGGAGACACAGGAACAACGCTACTATGGGGGTTGAATACTGCATGAGACGAAGCATCGGGAAGAGGCGAAAAACCCTCCCATGTAGAAGAGTCGAAACCCTCCCATGTTCTCTCTTGCTATAAAAAGACTTTAGGCCATGCCAAGCATTCCGTGCAAGGATTCGTTATGGTACAAAAATTAGAACGACACCTACTGCACGTAATGTGGGGGTCAGTCGCTGCGAAGCCAAAAAACGAGAACACAGAAACCTGGAATTCTAGGGCACACACGTTGACGAGACCGAGAAGGAGCGGAGGAAGCCATAATATCAGCTAAACACACACACACACTAAACAGAAGTGAAACGGGCAAGAACCGGGAAAGGCCAAGTGAGGTTAACACGACTCTTACCCAGGCGGTCAAAGAAAAGACTGACATACTGGCATAGTTGCGTGGTCCTTGACCACTCTTCACCTGAGCTACGCATGCGTTGCTAGATATCACAAGATTCCTTGCTTTCATCTGCTTTTTAACCGGCTCCAGCTAGGCACTAGAAATTATCCTATTGTTAAGACCGAAGGTTTGTTCACGTATGAACAATGATGAAATAAGAAGGGCAGGCTTAGTAAAGATTACAGAGGTGATAAGAAAGGCCAATTGAGATGGTAATAGCATGTGTTGAGGATGGACAACAAGGAGGGTGTGAAGAGGGCTTGGGAAGAACCTGTTAGAAGAAGAAGATTGAGAGGGAGACAGAGAATTAGATGACGAGATAAAGTGAAGGAAAGATATGGAAAGAAGAGGTTTGGTGGAGGATGATGCCTTTGATAGAAGGCAGTGGAGAGGGCGCATAAGGCAACCGACCACTTAATGTAGGATAACGGTGGAAAGAAAGATATAGATAGGTTGGTTGCTGTATTACACTGGCTCTACTATATGCACACTAAAACCTCATCTGGAGGAGGAGTTTCATCTTCCTCTTAGTGCTCCAAAACTGTTCCCACTTACCCACTTCAAAATGATATAGTGCAGGGGCTTCAATCTCTATATCAGGAGCTTCAATCTCTAAGCAAACTAGGTCTTTCAAACATTGGAACATTAAGGAGCTTTCTATTCAAATTAAAGGCTTCCTGTATAACTATCAACAAGCTGGTTGAACAGAGCTTATAATAGTTACTGAAGCTGAGAATACAGAACCTCCATCAATGCCCTGATGATAATACATATGGCATTATCTCACATCCTCCCTAGACAGTAGACAAATTTGGAGGTATTTTCTGCTTCATTGAAGTGCATGCTTTAGCTGCTTCACCAGTTCTCCTGGTGCCAGTCACTAGTGCTCCTGTTGGTCCCAGTATTTTCCTTGTGAAGCCAGTCTGCTTGTCATTCAGTGGTGTCTGATGATACACCGAATGATCATGGTTTTAAGGATTGTCATACCTCCTCTTCTAATTTGACCCATGATGTAGTTGAGAGCATTGTTATCTCCAGGTCATCTCTATGTAGCATTGCAGAAAACTTGAAAGCACTGATACAGGTGAGCTACATCAACTTCATCTCATCATGTCTCTGACTGAGCCGCGCACATTACTGACAGTACTCTGACTAAGCTTCACATATTACTGACAGTCTTAAGAGGAGGGGCAACTCTTCTTGATAGTGGTTTTGAGCAATTACCTATCAGTCAGGAGTACTGATAGGTGCTTGCTCTCTCTCTCTACCTCTTTCTCTCTCTCAGATTAGTCACAGGAAGCTATGCAACCCTTTAGTGGTTATAGTGACTCCACTCTCAAACAAGTATGAGGCAATACAATGACAATGAGTGCACCTACAGGCACTAACACATGTTCCTTGGCAAGAATTGAGGCCTGAATTATTACTGTCCATGTCCAAGTCTTGCCTGTAATGATTGACATATAAGTGTACTAGTTCTCACAGCTTGACTTTAAGAGCTACCAGTGAATCATTCTCACACCTGTTGAATTTTGAACCAGTTACCACTTTAACAGCTCTTCTTAAGAGTTGCTACCACAAGCTTCAGTCTAGCAAAGTGCACACTTATTAAGCATGTTAACTCTCCATTCAGAACAGCTCCTCCACTCGTCACTTTCAAAATGCAACATCACTTGTTAATACTGACATGTCCCTACAGAAGAAATCATAGCCTCTAGATTCTCAGTTAACAGTCAAGTATCAGGACACTGGAAATAATGAGCATTTCCCTAATAAAAGAAGTAGCGCATTTGACTGTTGCAGTACAGCAGTTATTCTGGTGCATTAATATGCAAATGAATAAGCAATGCATCTCATTCATTCTAGTTCATTGCAAATATGGATTAGAAAGTTAAAAATCTCATTCATTCCTAGTTCATGCAAATATGGATTAGAGTAGCTCAGGCTTCAGTTAAACCAGTCAGCAAGTTCTCAAGGATGATAAAATGTGGATTTGTATTAGGGTACGTACATGCAAATAACAGAATCCCTAAAAGAGTTCCTTAACATCTAAGGCTAAACACTTGACTAATACAATAAAAAAAAGCACAAGCTTAGCTAAAACAAGATGCAACAAAATTTATATTATTTACCATATGCTGTTGTCCTTATCCCTATGCCACAAGCAAAATAAAAAAGAAATAGAAAAATTAATACAATGTACATGGCAGGCACAAAGTATGTAGTATCTTGAAGAAAATTAGATACCAACATTGCAGCAATTTTAAGGACAAAATGATCTGAACTATAAACTTCAAAAAGCCAATACATCATATACTTAATCAGTTTATTCAAAAAATTATTCTAAAAGTGTATGATATTTTCTGAAAAAGAATAATTTTCAAGATTACATTACTTTTATTTTTTCTAAATATATAAACCATCATGTACATAAGCAATTACCAGCACTGACCTAGAAATGGTGGATGAATCTTGGTAACAAGGTGGTTAACTGGTGATAGGCAGGTGGGTGACGGGTACTACCAACCCAAATACTGTATATGTAATTAAGGACTTTTCACACATGAAAAGGGTAAAAAGGTCTTGTTTATCTTTCCAAACTTGGTGGAAGAGAACCTAAAAGAGACAACTCATGATGCCAAGTTCTCTACAAGCATGCAAAGGTACTCTGCCTCATGCTTGGAGAGAGAGAGGAGAGAGAGAGATAGAGAGAGAGGGGAGGGAGAGAGGAGAGAGAGGAGAGAGAGAGAGAAGAGAGAGAGAGACGGAGAAGAGAGAGAGAGAGAGAGAGAGAGATGAGAGGAGGAAAAAAAAAAAAAAAAAAAAAAAAAAAAAAAAAACCCCAAAAAAAAAAAAAAAAAAAAAAAAAAAAAAAAAAAAAAAAAAAGGAGCCGACTTCTCACATAGTACTAACAGGCAGTCCCTGGTTAGCAGCAGCAGTCTCAGTTAATGGCAATCCAGGTTTTATGGCACTTATCTAGCGCCATTAGTTATGGTGCCATACATACCTAACAGAGGTGTCATTAAGCGGTTATTGGAGGGTGGGCTCTGATCATGTAATTACTTGGTAAGTACATAAATAAAATCTAGTTTTATTATAAATATTTTATCTTTATTTATGGAACTTACCAAGTAATTATATAGCTGATTCCACATTGCCTGGAGGTGGAAATAGCATAGACATATTTAACCAAAGCACAAACAGGCATTAATAAAAATGCCTGTTTGTTACCCTAAATGTTGAGAAAGCTGTGGCAGGAAGTTTTACCGTCCCTGGTTGGTGCTTTACTCAACTCGTAGAGCGCGTAACACTAGAGCCAGAGTTGCTCCCACATTAGTGGGGGACTTTGCAGTGGAGATAGTACACCTTATGCTAACAAAGTACAATTTCCCCTTGTCCTGAATGTAGACCTGAATAAAACAACCAACACCTACACAAATATTAAAAAATTCAACCATTACCCACCCCATTAAAAATTACATTGATCCGGTGGGTACATCACGTGCAATGTACCCCCAGACTTCCCATAAACACAAACCTTGATTCAAGGTGAGTGGAAAGCAAAGGAACAGTAAGTTTCCTATGCTTTTGCCCCAACACCATGCCAGCTATAGTTAAAGGACCTAGACTATCACAATTTTCAAATACTGCCTTTATGTCCTAGAGATAGTGTAAAGCGAAGACTGATTTACATCTCCAAAACTTTGCTTGCACAATTGACATAAGCGATGCATTATGTCTGAAAGCTAGAGACGTGCCACAGCTCTAACTTCATGAGCTTTCACTTTAAGAATGTAAAAGCAACTTTCATCTACCTAAGAATGAGCCTCTGAGATGAGTTCTCTCAAGAAAAACGAGACTGCACTCTTCGACAAAGGACGAACTGGGTTTCTCACAGAGCACCAAAGGTGTTCTGATGGTCCTCTAATTTTCTAAGGTCCTTCGGAGATAGTACCCTATGGATTTTAAAGGCCAAAAAAGCATTTTTGGCTAAAAATTCAAAGTTAAGGAGCATACTACATCTCCTTGTGAGAAACCTACTTTCTTGCTTATAGTGTGTAACTCACTCACACGTCTTGCTGTTTGTGAGTGCTACCAAGCAGTGTTTTCTTTGTGAGACTTCTAAGGGAAGCATTTTTGAGAGGCTGAAACTGAGAGCTTGAGAGCCATTTCAGAAGGATGTCTAAATTCCAGGAGACACTAGATTGATTGCTTGATTGGTTAGTTCTTACTGGCACCGCAACAATGAGGTTATTGATGCCGTATCATTAAAGAGAATTACAAAAGATAAAAATGTACTGAATTCTGTTAAATAAATAAATTAAAAAGCTATAAATATATTTATATGAAAATCTGACACAGAACTATATAGAACTAAAAAACACATGAAATACTCATCCCATCTACACTCCTATTTTCAATTAATTGTAAACTAAAGTACAAGCAACACAGGCACCCCAAACATTTCCAAATTCTACACAATTCTGTGAAATAAACAGATATTAAAAGTACTAAAACTTTATTCAGTCAAACCTTGGTTTTCATATGCCTCTCTGTTCGTAGGTTTCGGTTTTCGTAGACTTTTTTTCTGCGAAATTTTTCCTCGGTTATTGTACATTTCCTTGGTTTTTGTACACTCGGAAACGCTCCATCCAGGGACCAGCATGTGACCAGGCCTCATATCGAGCGCCCAAACAAAGCATCCCATCTTCTTTTGTGACCCATGGGGCCAAAGAAAGTTCCAAGTTCTACCCCTTGTGTAAAATGGTGAGAAACGCTAGAATATAAGAAAGAACTCATAGCAAAGTGCTGGAGGAAGTTGCATACCGATATCAGTGAGAAAATGCCTGAAAGAAGCATTGCTGTTAGTGAATTTAAGACCTGCAGAGGCTGGTTTGCAAATTCAGAAAACAAATGGGCATACATAACGTGCCTACTTCAGGGATTAAGGACATATTTGCAAGGAGGAATAATGTAAAATATTGTGTGGAGAATTATCATCCCAACAAAGAAGTTGTAATCCGTGTCTCCAACATGTTTAATGACAATGTTGTATTTAACTTTAGGCAAATTTTAAAGAAACGCCAGAATAAAATGTCTGGACAGTTTTGTTGTGCGACAGCTGTCCTAGTACCAGTAAAAAATGAAGGGGGAAAGTAACCTTAGATAGTTCCAGTAAAATACGAAGAGAAGTAACCCCAGATAAGTCCTTGATACCTTATGTCCATCTGGAGAGAGAGTCCCCTTCCAAACAATAACCTCTCCTCCTCCCTCTCCCCTCCACTCCGCCTTCCATATGCTAACAGGTGTTTTCCATAAAGGTAAGAGATATTTTTGTTTGTATGGTGTTTTTACGTTGCATGGAAGAGTGATGTTAAATGTTCATTTAGTCATTTCATTAACCATTTATATTTATTTCTCATTGTTTTCTGTATGTAAAACTGTATTTATTCCCTATAAAGTTATTTATTTTTTATTTTTTGGGGTCTGCAACACATTCATTGTGCCAATACAAGCAGTCCCCAGTTATCTGTGGGGGTTCCGTTCTCGGCAGGGTGCTGATAAGCGAAAACTGCCTTTAACCAAAACCCAGCAATTTATGGGGATTATGGCGCTGGGTTTCAGTTAATGGTGCCTCTGTTAGGTATGATATGGCACCGATAACCAGGGACTGCCTGTATTTACATTTTTCCTTATGGGAATTATTATTTCGGTTTTCGTGGGCGATTCTGGAACGGATTATGTACGGAAACCAAGGCTCCACTGTCTATGGTAATAAATACTGTATTAATTAGGGGTAAACTTTATGTACTACATAAAAATTTAACTTAGTAAAAGACTTAAAAGCAAAATGATATACAATAACACATACACAAACTCAAACATGACCAAATTAACCTAAATGTTTTCAAGAAGACCTGCTTCTTGAAGGAAACTAAAAAGGCTATCCTCACCAAAACTTCTTCCTAAAATTGCATCCAGTTTAAAATGATATGGTTAAGATACAATAAAGTTTTGTTTTTACATACTTACCTGGCAGATATATACTTAGCTATAGACTCGGTCGTCCCGACAGAATTTCAAAACTCGCGGCACACGCGACAGGTAGGTCAGGTGATCCACCATTCCCGCCGCTGGGTGGCGGGGTCTGGAACCATTCCCGTTTTCTAAGCCATAATTTCTCTTCCACCTGTCTCCTGAGGGGAGGATGGGTGGGCCATTAATCGTATATATCTGCCAGGTAAGTATGTACAAAACTTTATTGTATCTTAACAATATCATTTTTGTACATGAAAACTTACCCAGCAGATATATACTTAGCTGATTGGCACCCTTGGTGGCGGGCAAGAGACAGCTAAAAACAAAATAATACTTAAACTAAATACATTAAAAAACAGGGAAAAAACAACCTATGTTCTTGGATAAAATAATCCATGGTTCCTACCTGATTGGGCTGAAGACTTCATGACTACTGTCGATGAGTCTGCCTGCCTCAAGAGTTTCAACGAGGAATGAACCTATGGTTGAATAACTCTTTGGATCGTGTCAATGGGGGCTAGCCCGCTTACGCGACAGAGCCTATTCTGGATCGTACCAATGGGGGCTGACCCACTTACATGGTAGAGCCTTGACCTTTTGTCATATCAATGGAGACTCGCCCTCTTACATGACAGAGTTAAGGTTATTAAAAAAAAAATCACAAGGAGCACTGAAGCCAATCCCGATCACCTGACCATGTTAGTACTGTTATAATCTATGAATTGCAAGAGGGTTCCCTATTCCCTCTGACAATTAACCAATAAAAGATAATTTAAACACTAAACTAAATTAGGAAGGATTAGCCTCAGCCCCTTCTCCCAGCACTGAATTCGCCGAAACATACGCTCCCAGAGCAAAGCACTTTTCGTACGAAATTTTAACGTCTCTTAGGTAATTCGAGGCAAAAAACACAGAATTACATCTCCAAAACGTAGAACTCTATAAGAGCCTGAAGAGACCATGTTTTGTGAAATGCCATTGACGTAGCTATGGCTCTCACTTCATGAGCTCTTACTCTGAGAACCTTGAGGTGCTCTTCATCGCACTTAAGGTGAGCTTCCCTTATTACATCCTTTATGAAGAATGTAAGGGCGTTCTTGGAAATCGATCTTTTCGGATCTCTTACAGAGCACCAAAGACTTTCTTCTGTACCTCCCAGCAACTTTTTCTTCTCCAGGTAGAACTTGAGTGCCCTGACTGGACACAAAGCCTTTCTAGTCTCTTCCTGTTAATGAAGATAGTCCTCTTATCTCAAAGCTTCTTGGCCAAGGCTTTGAGGGATTTTCATTTTTTGCTAGAAAAAATGGTTTAAAAGGAGCAAATCGCTGAATCCTTCTTAAAACCCACTTTACCTTCCAAAGCTTGCAACTCGCTAATTCTCTTAGCTGTTGCTAACGCAAAGAGGAATAATGACTTTCTCGTTAAGTCTCTAAACGAAGCTGCGTGAGATGGTACAAATTTTTCCGACATTAGGAACTTGAGGACCACATCCAAGTTCCAGCTAGGTTTCTTGATTACATGGTCTTTCGTGGTTTCGAAAGACCTTATAAGGTCATGTAGATCTTTATTATTGGTCAGATCTATTCCTCTATGTCGAAAGACTGAGGCCAGCATACTTCTGTAACTTCACTGTTGATACTGCCAGGTTAGTCTTTTCTCAAATATAGGAGAAAATCTGCGATTTCAGTTACAGAGGTACTGGAAGAGGATATTTTCTTTCCCTTACACCATCTCTAAACAACTCCCACTTCGACTGATATACTTTAGAGGTGGAGACTCTTCTGGCTCTTGCAATAGCCTTCGCCACTTCTCGTGAAAAGCCCCTTGCTCTGACAAGTCCTTCGACAGTCTGAAGGCGGTCAGACTTAGAGCGGGGAGGTTTTTGTGAAACCTGTCGAAGTGGGGTTGTTTGAGAAGATCGTTCCTTAGTGGAAGCGATCTTGGAAAATCTACTAACCACTCCAGCACCTCTGTGAACCAATCGAGAGCTGGCCAGAAGGGAGCGATGAGGGTCATTCTCGTTCCTTCCGAGCAAGCGAACTTCCTCAATACTTCCCCTATTATCTTGAAAGGAGGGAAGGCGTATGCGTCCAACGCCCGTCCAATCTAGCAGAAAGCTATCTATTGCTACTGCTTGTGGATCCGAGATCGGGGAGCAATAGTTCTCTAATCTGTGATTCTTGTTGGTCGCGAACAGGTCTATATTGGGCCTTCCCCACAGATGCCATAGTTGCTGGCAAATCTGAGGATTGAGAGTCCATTCCGTGGGTAGGACTTGTTCTTTTCTGCTCAACAGATCTGCCCGGACATTTTTCTCTCCCTGCACAAAACCTTGTAGAAGAGAGATCTCCTTTCCTGAGCCCAAATCAGCAGATCCTTTGCTGATTCGTACAGGGAAAAGGAATGCGTCCCCCTTGTTTCTTTATATAAGCGAGGGCTGTTGTGTTGTCCGAGTGAATCTGAATCCCCAGACCTGAGACCTGTTCCTCGAAATGAACTAAAGCTAGATGAATGGCTGTTAGTTCTTTCTTGTTTATGTGCCAGGACACTTGTTCTCCTTCCCAAGTGCCTGACACTTCTTCCGAACCTAGGGTCGCTCCCCACCCTGAATCTGAGGCGTCTGCAAATAACGCTAGGCAAGGGTTCTGTAAGCGAAGGGAGATTCCCTTGCTTAGTTCTGTGGATCTAACCACCAGCGGATATTCCTTGATCCCTTTCGAGATTGGAAATGTTTCTCCCAGATTGTTGGACTTCCAATCCCATTTCTCCTTCAGATAAAATTGAAGGGGTCGTAGGTGTAGTCTTCCTAAGGAAACGAACTGTTCCATCGAGGAGAGGGTCCCCAGTAAGCTCATCCATTCCCTCGCAGAACAATGTTCTTTCCTTAAGAAGACTGCCACCTTTTCTAAGCAGCGTTCTCTCCTTTCCTGTGAAGGATACGCTAGAAAATCCCGAGAATCCATCTGAATCCCCAGATAGACAATACTCTGCTGGGGAGTCAGCATGGATTTCTCGCGATTGACTAAAAGTCCTAGTGACTTTGTCAAATTTAGAGTAACTAAAAGGTCCTCCAGACATTTTTTCTCCGATTGGGCTCTTATTAGCCAATTGTCCAGATATAAAGAGATCCTGATCCCTTCCAGATGTAGCCAATAAGCTACATTCTTCATGATGTCCGTGAAGACTTGAGGGGCAGTCGAAAGTCCGAAACACATCGCTCGGAACTGGAATACTTTCCCTTGGAACATGAATCTCAGATATTTCCTTGCTGCCGGATGAATTGGCACATGGAAATACGCATCCTGAAGGTCCAGGGACACCATCCAGTCCCCTGGACAAAGAGCAGACAGAACAGAGGAAGACGTCTCCATCGAAATTTCTTCTTCAAGACTTAAAGAAATTCAGGGCACTGACGTCTAGAACCGGTCTCCATCCCCCCGATGCTTTCGGTACCAGGAATAGCCAATTGTAAAATCCTGGAGACTGGAGATCTTGAACCAGTTCTACCGCTTCCTTGGAAATCATCTGTTCCACTGCTTGCAAAATAGCAAGCTTTCGGACCGGATCCGAGTATCTTGCAGTCAACTCCCTTGGAGTTGTCGTCAAGGGAGGATTTTCCCTGAAGGGGATCAAGTATCCTTTTTTCAGGATCGAGAGGGACCAAGAGTCCGCTCCCTTCTGCGCCCAGACTTTTGCAAAGTGGAGTAGTCTGGCGCCTACTTTCGTCTGGAGGACTCCCTGCTCATCTAGACTTCCCGAAGGACCTTCTAGATGGTCTACTCCTTCTATCTGGTCTGCGACCTCTAAGAGGGGCCCTAGAAGAGGAGGCACCTCGAAAGGGCTGTACAAAAGAGGGTCTCTCTTTTTTCTCTATAGGCACGGCCGGCCTAAACTTCTTGGCTGAGTGAGTGAGGAGATCCTGAGTTGCCTTCTCCGTAAGAGATTTAGAAACCTCTCTAACAGTCTCCTGTGGAAACAGATGCGGGGATAACGGTGCAAAAAGAAGAGATGTTCTTTGTAAAGGTGATACGGCTCTTGCTAGAAAAGAGCTAAAGACCGATCTCTTCTTTAAGACTCCCGTTCCGAAAAGCGAGGCAACTTCTACGGAACCGTCCATAACCGCTCTGTCCAAGCAAGCCAGGACGCTTGAAAGTTCCTCCATGGAGACAAAGTCAGTGTCCTGAGCTCTCTTAGCTAACGCTCCCAAAGCCCAGTCCATAAAGTTGAAGACTTCCAGGGTCTTAAAGAGGCCCTTTAGAAGGTGGTCTAGCTCACACATGCCCCATGTTGCCTTAGCAGAAAGCAAAGACTTCCTCCTGGAAGAGTCCACTAAGGAAGCAAAATCCGCATCTGCGGATGAGGGAGACCTAACCCCATAGGTTCCTAGGTCTCGTACCACCTTCCTGGTTTACCTGTTTAACTTGGAAGGAGGGCAGGAAAAACTGTTTTGCCCGCTTCCCTTCTGGAAGTCAACCACTCTGAAAAGGTCTTTAAGGCCTTTTTCATACAAAGAGCAGGGCGCATCTTGACGAAGGAAGACGACTTGAGAGCTTTTGTGCTTGACATCAAAGATCCTGGTGAAGGAGGGTCAGCAGGATGAAGGGAGTCTCCGAACTCCTTTAGCAGCAAAAGTGAAAGTCTCTTGTAGTCAGAAACTGCTACATCTACGGGCTCCTCCTCTTCCGATACCTGTTCCAACGGATCCACCGAAGGAGACCGTTTGGGAGTGATCTGGCTCTTCCCGGGAGAAGAACTCCTTTCCCGAGAAGGGGAGCGCTGAACGTTCGAACTTCTATACGAAGAGTGAGGCTCCTGCCTGTCCGAAACACTCTTGCGCCTACTAGACTCTTGTTGTCTAGGTTCTTGCGGTTCGCCAGGTTCGCGGCGCTTGCTAGGCTCCTGGCGCCCTGATTCAGGGCGCTTGAAAAGATCCCCGCGTCCTGATTCCTGACGCTTAACAGGCTCTTGGCGCCCTAACTCTTGACGCCTAACGTACTCCTGGCGTCCTGCCTCCTGGCGTCCTAACTCCTGGCGCCCTGACTCCTGGCGCCCTGACTCATGGCGTCCTGACTCCTGGCGCCCTGACTGCTGGCGTCCTGACTCATGGCGTCCTGATTCCTGCCTTCTAGCAGACTCCTGACGTCCTGAATCCTGTGGTCTGAGAGGCTCTTGACGCCCTTTCTTGCGTCTTGCTGCCTCTTTGCGCCTGCCTGGCTCCTGGTCCTGCAGACCCAAAGGATCCTGATACTTAAATCGGTTTTGTCTATCCTCCGGTTCCTTGAACCTAAACCGATCGAGACTTCTGCTCGATTCGCGGCGTCTCATAGGAGAGAGGCTACGATCTTCCTGTCTACCAGGATTCAAAGGCCTTACCCTCATAGGGCGCTTTGGAGAAGAAAGCCTATAGGGCGAAAGAACTCTCCTCTCAGGAGAACAACTCCTATCGGACGAGTCTCTCGACGAAGGCGATAAACGCCCTGGAGATTGTGAGGGTTCTCTCCTATACGAAGAGGGGCGCTTAGCGGAACTCTTAACAGGGAGCGAAACATCTTTCCTCCTTGTCGAGTCCTTAGCAAAGGAGCCTACTAAAGAAGCTAACTGCTCTTGCAGATTAATCAAAAACTTCTTCGTAGGATCCTGAAGAGAAGGCTCCTCTTGTTTCGTCTTCTTAGGTACCGAAGGCCAATCCTCGGGAAAACGCTCTGGGCTGGAATCAGCCGCGTCTCCTTTAGGCGCCTTCCAGGCTCTCTTCAAAGGGCGCGAAAGAGAGGCCGAACTCCATCCTCGTTTAGGAGAGGAAGAGTCTGAGGCCGAAAAACACTCCCTTAGGACGCCTTTTCCTTTTCTGCGGCAATCCGAGGCAGCCTGGGACTTTACAACAGGATCTTGCCGAAGGGACGCCTGACCATTGGGGATGTTCTGCATCCTCCCTGCGGCTTTCGACATTCCTCCTCCCCTGGTCCTGGGAGTTTGGAACGCGGTCCTAGGCCTAGGAGCAATGAGGAACCAGTTCAGACGCCCCCTCCACTGCACTGGGGACACTGCACAAGTCACTATCACCACTCTTACCTTCATTTAGAGCTCGTAACTGAGCTTGAAGTTTCTTGATTGAAGCTTTTACATTTTCCCTCTCTGAAGAAGAATCTTTGGATTCAGAACAGGGAGAAGCAGCTGAGGCTAAGGGAAAATCGTTAGTAGGAGAGTTAACTTCTTGTTCTATAGAACAAGATCTACTAGATGACCTAGCTGAAGCCTTTCTTACTCTATCTCTCTCAAGCTTCCTAACATATGAAGATAACTCCTTCCATTCAAGCTCTGTAAGGTTCTCGCACTCAACACAGGTATTATTAAAAGAACATTCATTCTCTCTGCATTTAGCGCAAATACTATGAGGATCTACTGCCGATTTTGGCAGCCTAACCTTGCAACCTTCCCTACTACAAACTCTAAACATAGGTGAAGCTTAGCGTCAGAACATCGTGAAAGGGAAAGTAGTCAAAACTAAAGTCGAAAAACAGTCCACTATAAGCGTATGCCATGCCAGAGAAAAAACAGAATACGTCACAAAAAAAAACAATCCAAATTCTCGGCAAACGAGTAGAAATCCAAGATGGAGGAACGAACAATAGGTGTTGTCCGTTCAACCGACAGAGAAATTATGGCTTAGAAAACGGGAATGGTTCCAGACCCCGCCACCCAGCGGCGGGAATGGTGGATCACCTGACCTACCTGTCGCGTGTGCCGCGAGTTTTGAAACTTCGGTGTCGGGACTACGACGAGTCTATAGCTAAGTATATATCTGCTGGGTAAGTTTTCATGTACAAAAGTCTGTTCTTCCAACTATGTTAAAATGACAGTGCCTTACTGATATTAAGTTGCGACATTCTACTATCAAATGTTTTACTGTGAGGGAAACAAGCCAGGGGTTAATTACATCAATAAGTTCTCTCATTTTATTATTGCTCTCTATTGTCCAATGAAAGTGGTACCTCGAGATACGAAATTAATCCGTTCCGAATCGGCTTTTGTATCATGAGCTTTTCGTACCTTGAACCGCATTTTACATGTAAAATGGCTAATCCGTTCCAAGCCCTACAAAAACACCCCTGTAAATTTTATAATAAAGCTAAACTGACCAATTAACAATGAAATACTACAACAATTTGGACCATTCAATACCTAACTTAATACGTACTATGTTACCTGTAAATAAAGTGTATTAGTGTACATGGTATACAAGAAATACTGTACGTACATATGTAGTAAAATGTGGAACCTTACCTTTTGAGTGAGGCTATTTCCGAAAGTGGCGACAGAGGAGGAGGACAAACGGCAGAAAACTTCTTGTAGTATGTACACTTAACTTTAAAAAATGTCAGAAAACATAAACTAAATCCAAAACACATTAACAAAACTGTAACACTTGACTTCACAAAAAACTTAAAATTAATTTTTTTTTTCTTTTTTTTATTACATTTTTTTTTTTTTTTTTTTTTTTTTTACAAAATTTCAATTTCTTCACCACTTTTAACTTTCTGTTTGTTCATAGTATCAATCGGATCTTCCTTTTTGCTTACTCCTACTAAAAGCCCTCTTTAAAAAATAACTGTCCAAAGAAGATTGCTTCTGCCTACTTTTCACAATGTTCCTGAAACGACTAAGGCAAACGTCATCGGGGTCTCTTTTCTACAAATAATTACAACTTATGAAAAGCAGCTAGAACATCCTTCATTTCTGCCGTTGTCATAGGGTCGTCGTCCTCCTCCTCACGGCTGCTAGAGAACTCTTCTTGAATGACGTTATGTTGCATGGCCTCCAACTCCTTCAGGTCATCCGTTGTAAGTGAGGAGGTCATTGATGTCGTCCTCGTCGACGACCAGCCCATGGACTTGCCGAGTGCAACGATCTCGTCAAGATCTGGTTGCGAAACAGTTTCAGGATCATCAAATGTTCCTGAATCTGCAGCACTAGCTTCGCCCACGTCGAATCCCTCGAAGTCTCGGGCGGATACGGCATCAGGCCAGAGTTTCCTCCACGAAGAATTCAAGGTTCACCTCGAAACCTCCTGCCAAACTTGATCAATGAGTCAGATGCATATCACTACATCGAAATGCTCCTTCCAAAATTCACGCAAGGTGAGGTTTGTGGTATCGGTGATGTCGAAACACCTCTTGAAAAGATGTTTCGTATACAGCTTCTTGAAGTTCGATATCACTTGCTGGTCCATGGGCTGGAGGAGAGGGGTGGTGCTAGGCGGAAGATAAAGAATCTTGATAAAAGAATACTCCGCTAGGATATCTTCCTCGAGGCCAGGAGGGTGAGCAGGGGCATTGTCCAACAACAGCAGACATTTCAGAGGGAGGTGTTTCTCTTCCAAGAATTTCTTCAATGTCGGCTGAAACACAGATTTACCCACTCCGTGAAAAAAAGTCTCGTTACCCAGGCTTTCACATTAGCCCTCCACATCACTGGAAGCTTCTCCTTAAGCACTTTGTGGGCCTTGAAGGCTCGAGGAGTCTCCGAATGATAGACAAGTAGGGGCTTCACCTTGCAATCCCCACTGGCTTTCGAACAAAGTGAGAGCGTAAGCCTGTCTTTCATAGGCTTATGCCCGGGTAGCTTCTTCTCTTCCTGCTTGATGTACATCCGACGAGGCATTTTTTGTTTTTTCCAAAAAATGCCAGTTTCATCACAGTTGAAGACTTGCTGAGAACTGTAGCCTTCCTTGACTGTCATCTTGTCGAACGTATTAATAAAGGCTTCGGCGGCTTTTGTGTCCGAGCTGACAGCCTCCCCATGCCGCACCACCAAATGGATGCCAGTCCGTTTACGGAATTTTTCGAACCACCCATGAGAAGCCTTGAACTCTGGGGTTGGCGTCGATGTCCCTTCTCCTCTGCCATCTTCGGCCTGGGCAATCAAATCGCTGAAAATAGCGCTGGCCTTGTGGGAGATTGCCATCTCGGTTATCGTATCGCCAGCGATTTCTTGTCTTTTATCCGGACAAGAAGCAGCCGTTCCATCTCGTCGTGCACGTGGCTCCTCTTGCTAGATAAAATAGTCACGCCCTTGGAAGGTGTAGCTGCTTCATACTTTTTAATTATCTCCATTTTTGTCTCCAAAGAAAGCATCCTCTTCTTTCCTACTTAAACTTTCTTAGGACCCATGACTACGTATATGATAATGTACATAATTAACCCTTAAACGCCGAGCCGGTATTTCCGAAAGTGTCTCCCTTATGCCAGCGGCGTTCGCGAGTGAGCACCGAAGCGGAAAAAAAGTTTTTTTCAAAAAATCACAGCACGCTTAATTTTCAAGATTAAGAGTTCATTTTTGGCTTCTTTTTTTGTCATTGCCTGAAGTTTAGCATGCAATCATCAGAAATGAAAAAATATTATTATCAAATATAAATATTGGAATATATGACAGCAAAAAAAAAATTTCATATATAATTATGTATATACAAATTGCGCTGTGAGCAAAACGGTTAAAGCTAATGAGTTAATTATTTTTTTTGTTTTTTACACTAAATTGCAAAGATTTTGGTAGTATAACAAATTGCAAACGATGAAAGCAACACAGAGAAAATATTATCACAATATGATGCATGAATTCGTAACGCGCGGAGGTTAAAAAGCTGTTTTCAAAAATTCACCATAAATCGAAATATTGTGCTAGGGACTTCCCATTTGTTGCAAAATGAAGATAATTGATTGAATATTACTAGACTGTAAATTTTTTAGCTTACAATTGCAGTTTTCTACCATTTCAGTTGAGTTAAAGTTGACCGAAGGTAGAGTTTTTCTATTTATCGTTATTTATATGAAAATATTTCAAAACTGATAAAAGCTACAACCATAGGTTGTTTTTAGTTGTATTCTACATGAAATTGCGCACATTTTCATATATAAAACTTTATGTAACGGGTAATTTAAATTGGTGCAAACATTACGACAATTGGACGAAAAAATTTCTGACTTTTTCGGAAAAGTTACCACGCGGACGTAAGAAAAGTTTTTTTCATAAATTCACCATAAATCAAAATATTGTGCTAGAGACTTCCAATTTGTTGCACAATAAATGTAAATGAATGAATATTACTAGAATGTAAAATCTCTAGCTTACAATTGCATTTTTTTACCATCTTGGTCGAGTCAAAGTTGCCCGAAGGTTGAAATTTTGGCACGTCGTTATCTATATGAAAATATTTCAAAACTGATAAAAGCTACAACCATGGGTTCTTTTTTTGTTGTATTCTACATGAAATTGCACACATTTTCATATATAAAACTTTATGTAACGGCTAATTTAAAATGGTACAAACATTACGACAATCGGACGAAAAAATTTCAGATTTTTTTTGGAAGAGTTACCGCATGGACGTAAGGAAAATGTTTTTTTTCATAAACTCATCATAAATCGAAATATTGTTCTAGAGACTTCTAATTTGTTGCAAATAAAGTGAAATGTTTGAATATTACGAGAATGTAAGAGTTTTAGCTTACAATTGCGTTTTTCGACCATTTCGCTCGAGTTAAAGTTGACCGAAGGTTGATATTTTGGCACTTATCGTTATTTATATGAAAATATTTCAAAACTGATAAAATCTACAACCATGGGTTGTTTTTAGTTGTATTCTACATAAAATTGTGCACATTTTCATTAATAAAACTTTATCTAACGGCTAATATAAAACTGTGCAACCATTACGACAATCGAACGAAAAAATGTCAATTTTTTTTGAAAAAAGTTTTTTTCTAAAATTCACCATAAATCAAAATATTGTACTAGGGACTTCCAATTTGTTGCAAAATGAAGGTAAATGATTGAGTATTACTAAAATGTAAGAGTTTTAGCTTACAATTGCGGTTTTCGACCATTTCGGTAGTCAAAGTTGACCAAAGGTTGAAATTTTGGCACATCGTTATTTATATAAAAATATTTCAAAACTGATAAAAGCTACAACCATGAGTTGCTTTTTGTTGTATTTTACATGAAATTGTGCACATTTTCATATATAAAACTCTATGTAATGGCTAATATAAAATGGTGCAAAAATTATGTCAAAGTGACAAAATAATTTCTGAGAGGTGTCGCTGATGCTTTTTAGTGCGAGAAGAAAGAAATTTGTGCTTGCGCGCCTGGGTAACGATTGTAAACAAAACAACAGCTTGATCCGTGAACTCCCAGCATCCCCAAGGTGCGTGATTCAAAAGTTTTCACCTAGTAGGCCTATAACTATTTTTCCGCGAATTTTTAAAAAAAACTTTTTTTCGTCAACATTTCATACGTCGGTTCGGCATCCAACAGACAATTTTTGTTGATGTTTAATATGTCCAATCAGCGTTAAAGGGTTAAGTTATGTAGTACATATACGTATGTAGTAAAGTTCTCACACAACACGATAAAGTAGTACTACAACGAAATCACTAACGAATTTACATTAATGAACAAAATCGTATAGAACGAACGAATTCTGCATGCTTACGATACCGATGATGCCGCCGAGCGGCCGAAAAAGCACGCCGCTACGTAGATGCATGATAGGGTCATGGGAGAGATGCTGACCAAAAGGAGAGCAGGATCTTATGGCAGTGACTAGCATCAGGAACCAACGGGAGAGCGGGAGGATGGTGGCGAGTCTACTAAGTTGCCGGTGCACGAGTTTTAAAATTGTTATCGGTGGTCCGGGCGAATCTCGGGACTTTACAGCAACAACCTTTCGTATCTTGAACAATTTTCGTATGTAGAGCAAAAAAATCTTCGTATTTGCTTTCGTATCTCAAGTTTTTCGAAGTTGAGCCTTTCATATGTCGAGGTACCACTGTACTTCTTGGATTTTTTGATGTACCTGACTTAGGCAGTTCATCTGCTCGTTCATTTCCAACAATGCCAACATGTTGGTAATTCATAATAACACAGAGAATTAGCTTAATAAATGATCATTAATCCTTTTTACTTGGTTGTTACTTACTATAGAAACTGAATTGTGGTATGTACTTTGTATTACTGAATTTCCCATGAACTTGGAAATCATGATGCCAATGATAGATTTGATAAACAGTCCCCAAAATGGTTTAAAAATGATAGAACAACCATTACATGTACAAATGTTGTTAGTATTTAGCCTTTAAATGATGCTTCGGAAGCAAGACCAGTTTACCACCTCTAGCAATGGTTCTCAATCCCGGAAATAAATCAGGTACAAGAATGTCTTCAGATACTGAAGCCTTTTATAATGCGTAACCCTCTTAATTCCTTATCACTGGCTAGATATTTTGTCATTACAAGTTTCAAGATAAAATTATTGTGGAATAAAAACTTGGGGGGAAAAAAGCAAAAACTACAAAGCAACAACTTGAAATGTATTTGAAGGCTAACTGAAAACTTTTTCTATTTGCTTCAATGTTAAGCAAATACGTAAATATTATATAAAATAATTCAATACACTTCAACACTTGTTTCACTTAGCTCAAGGTATGAGTAACCTCACCCATTGTTGTTATTACACTAAACACTTATCTAAATTTCCATATGATACAAAAAATATACATTTTCATAATAAAATTTATCATTTGGAAACTTACCTACTGTTAAAGATAGCTTATATCTCCTTGCCTACTGGCACAGACATGTAAGCTATCTTTAACAGTCGATAATATTCATCCCAAATAAAGTTAAACGCTAGAACAATTCATAGCTGTCCTTAAATCTTAATTACCTTGAAACTGAAGGTCCACACTGAGAGAATCTGATTTATCCTGAAAGATTGAAAAATTAAAAAGAAAATTAGAAACATATTGTACTAAGTTTTCTCATTCAGTAGTAATTTACTGCAATTCTTAAAACTAAATGATATGCAGACTAATAAGAATATTCTTTAACCTACCCTGCTCAAATAACACCAATTCCTTAATGTCAGGATAAGATTCTAATTAAACAATTATTGGAAAGAGTGGGCATTTTAAAATCAAATATATGTCCATTTTAATTTTACATACTATTGTTTTCAATAAACAAAACTTACCAGAGTGACCAGCTTTGATATCACTATTAATAATCAAGGAAAGCTCAAAAATTTCAAATTAAAACCATCCTCTGAGTATGACTAGGGTTAACAAATTATCAAACATAAAAACTATCATACGCAAAACGCACATGTGAATCTGGCAACGTTTTGAGATTAACAAGGCCTTGTTTCACCTGTTCCCAGGATAAAATCTCTAAAAAAAATCACATAACCTTTTCAGGACAATATCAACACTAATACAGAAAAACATTTGGATCAAATCAGTGAATAAGTCCAAACTGAGTAAACTAAAGTAGTGTTAACTATTGTCACAACCAGATATAGGAATTTTACATCTACAAACCATAGAAACCCTAGAAGCTGTGAATCACTGCAAATGCTTTGATGTCACTAGATATTTTTATTTTAAGATAAATTTTTAAAATATACTTACCTGGCAGTTACATACATAGCTATATTCTCTGACGTCATGACGTCACGACAGACTTTTCGAAAACTCGCGGCAATCGCCGACCGTCGGTCAGGTGATCGTTACCTGTACGCCCTCTAGATAGTTACCTGGAAACCTCAGATTTTCTCGCCCTCTAGTCTCCTGAGGGGAGGTGGGTGGGTTTATAATTGTATATAACTGCCAGGTAAGTATATTTACAAATTTGGTTTATAATTGTATATAACTGCCAGGTAAGTATATTTACATAAATTTATCTTAAAATAAAAATGATATTGTTATGATACAATAAAGTTTCATGCATACTTACCTGGCAGATATATACTTAGCTAAGACTCCATCGTCCCCGACAGAAATTCAAATTTCGCGCCACTTGCTACAGGTAGGTCAGGTGATCTACCCGGCCTGCCCTGGGTGGCAGGACTAGGAACCATTCCCGTTTTCTATCATATTTTCTCTCTTCCACCTGTCTCCTGCGGGGGAGGATCTGGGTGGGCCATTATTGTATATATCTGCCAGGTAAGTATGTATGAAACTTTATTGTATCATAAAAATATCATTTTCATACAGTCAACTTACCTGTCAGATATATACTTAGCTGATTGGCACCCTTTGGTGGAGGGTAGAGACAGCTAATATGGTAATAGACAGGTAAACAACTATGTTGTAGGTATAAAAGAAAAACCTTGGTTCCTACCTGATAGGTGGTAGACTTTCCGTGGCTGTTGCCCGGTAGTCTGCATCACCTCAAGACTTTAGCGAGATATGTGATCTATGGCTAAGAGTTCTTGTGGGTCTGCCGATGGGTATGAACGCTTACTCGGCAGAGCCTGAAAGGACTTTGTCATTGGGTACTGGACACTTCTATGACAATACACCTTATGAAGGAGCACACAACCAATCCCGACCACCTGATCTTAACCACCATGTTAGTCTAAAGAATTGTTCTGAGTTATCCCCAAACTCATTACAACAACCATAACTCGAAACACAATACGCATACATACATAAAATTCCAAAAAAAAAATTTTTACCGTACTCCTCCAAAAAGATATCACAAGAGTTCCTTACTGAACAACAGTGACTGGCCGCCTGTGCAGCATTGAGCCCTCTTTGTCAGCAGAAATCTAGAACATATCTAGTAGAAGGTATGTACAAAGTTAAGGATTGGTGTTTGCTCCCGTACCCAGTATCGTATCCGCCGATACGAATGGCCCCAGAGAAAAACATTTCTCGTAGGTCACGCGAACGTCTTTCAGATAGTGAGATGCAAATACCGAGTTGCACCTCCAATATGTCGTATCAAGGATTTTCTTTAGCGACATATTCTTCTGAAAAGCGAGAGACGTTGTCACTGCTCTCACTTCATGAGCCTTCACTCTTAAGAGTGGAAAAGAGTCGTCAGGACAGAACTTGTGAGCATCTGTAATGACGCTCCTTACGAAGAAAGCTAAACGCATTCTTTGACATGATTCTTGTGGGGTCTTTTATCGAACACCTAAGACCTTGTCTAGAGCCTCCCATTTGTTTCTTCCTGTGCAAGTAGAACTTCAGGGCTCTTACAGGGCAAAGAGACCTTTCTGCTTCTCTACCAACGAGACTTGATAAGCCTTTAATCTCGAATCTCTTGGGCCAGGGATTCGAGGGGTTTTCGTTTTTTCGCTAGAAAAAGTGTTCTAAACGAGCAGAAGGCCGAGTCTCTGTTGAATCCGACTTCATCTTCTAGGGCATGAAGTTCACAAATTCTTTTGGCTGTCGCCAGAGATAAGAGAAACAAGCATTTCCTTGTTAAATCCCTAAACGAAGCTAAATGAGGAGGCCCGAATCTTTCAGACGAAAGGAACTTAAGAACCACATCAAGGTTCCAGCTGGGAGGAGCTGGTTCTCTAGACTTTGTGGTTTCAAACGATCTAATAAGATCGTGTAGATCTTTATTGTCAGCAAGCTCTAGGCCTCTATTTCTGAAGACTGCCGAAAGCATGCTTCTGTATCCTTTTATAGTAGAATACAGACAAGTGAGAGTCCTCTCTCAGGAACAAAAGGAAATCAGCGATTTCGGTTACAGAGGTACTGGAGGAGGACAACTTCTTAGACTTACACCATCTTCTAAAAACCTCTCACTTAGACTGATAGACTCGTCTAATGGAACTCTGCGGGCTCTAGCGATAGCGCTTGCAGCCCTTATGAGAAAACCCTCTCGCTCTGACAAGTCTTTTGATAGTCGAAAGGCAGTCAGAGCGAGAGCGGGGAGGTTTGATGATACCTCTCGAAGTGTGGCTGTCTGAGAAGATCCATCCTTCTTGGAAAGGATCTGGGGAAGTCTACTGTCCACCAATCCAGCACCTCTGCGAACCAATCCTGTGCTGGCCAAAAGGGGGCTATCAGGGTCATTCTTGTTCCGTTGGACGTTACAAACTTTTTCAATACTTGCCCCAGGATTTGAAAGGGGGAAAAGCGTACACGTCTACATGAGACCAATCTAGCAGGAAGGCGTCGACCACGAGAGCTCTTGGGTCTTCCAACACTGAGCAAAAGACTTCCAGCCTTTTGGAAAGGAATGTGGCGAACAGGTCTACATGCGGAGTGCCCCAAAGAGACCAAAGACTCTGACACATTCTGAGTGAAGGGTCCACTCCGTGTGAAGGACCTGGCTTCTCTGCTCAGCCTGTCTGCCCTGACGTTCCTTGTTCCCTGAACAAATCTTGTTAGGAGGGAAATGTTCCTCTGGGAGGTCCAAAGTAGCAGATCTCTTGCTATTTCGTATAGGAAACAAAAGGAGTGTGTTCCTCCTTGTTTCCAAATGTAGGAAAGAGCAGTAGTGTTGTCCACGTTCACTTGGAACCACACTGTTTGTCACAAATGGTTTGAAGAACTTTAGAGCCAAGTGTACTGCTACCTAGTGTTGCTCCCCAACCCTTCTCCGATGCGTCTGAATATAACACTCGGCTTGGGTTTCGGAACTTCCAGAGAATTCCCTTGTTCTCTTTTAGAGGGACAACCACATTTCCACCAGGTGTGGTTTCATTTCCATTGGAAGGAGAAAACTGTCGGAGAGAAGTCCGTCTTCCAATTCCATGATCTCCTTAGGAAGAACTGAAGAGGACGAAGATGAAGTCTTCCGTAGAGGAAAGAACTGTTCGAGCGAGGAAAGGGTCCCTAGAAGGCTTAACCATTCCCTTGCCAAAGTTCGTTCTTCCCCTAAGAAGAGAGAGACTTTCTCCAAGCCTCTCACGATTCTCTCTTGCGAAGGAAATACTCGAAAACCCCGAGAATCCATCTGAATCCCCAGATAGACTAAGTTCTGTCTGGGGATCAGCTGTGACTTCTCGAGGTTCACGAGTAGTCCCAACGACTTTACCAGGTTTAGGGTCAAAAGTAAGGTCCTCCAAACACTGTCTCTCTGTTCTGGCCCTGATGAGCCAATCCAAACGTCCAGATACAGAGAGATGTTGACGCCTTTGAGGTGAAGAAACCTCGCCACATTCTTCATCAGGTTTGTGAAGACCTGAGGAGCTGTGGACAGGCCGAAACACAAGGCCCTGAACTGAAAGATCCTTCCCCCGTCATGAAACGGAGGTACTTCTTCGAAGAAGGGTGAATCGGGACATGAAAATAAGCGTCCTGGAGATCCAGAGACACCATCCAATCTCCTTGTCGTAAAGCCGCAAGGACTGAGGCCGAAGTCTCCATAGAGAACTTCTCCTTTAGAACAAACTTGTTTAGAGCGCTGACGTCTAGTACCGGTCTCCAGCCCCCCGAGGCTTTTGCGACCAGAAAAAGACGATTGTAAAACCCCGGAGAGTTTTGATCCAGTACTAATTCTATAGCTCTTTGTCCCACATTGATCCACCATCAGACGAAGAGTATCCCTCAGTACAGGGTCCCTGTCTGGCTGACAGTTCCCCGCGGAATAGCGTTAGGGGAGGACTGTCCTGGAAGGGGATAAGATATCCCTTCCTGATTATTGACATCGACGAGGCGTCCGAGTTTATGATTGTCTAGGCGTCTGCAAATTCAAGTAGCTGGCACCTACTGGTGTTTGGAGGCTGGCTGTCTCATTTCCCTTTCTTAAAGGAACGGAAAGCAGGGTCTACCTCTCCTCTCAGGGTCTCTCCTTTTTGAGGGAGCTCTGGAGGGAGGGCCTCCTCGAAAGGGCTGAAACAGTAGAAGTAGGTCCTTTTCTTCTCAACTGCAACAGGGGGTCTCTTCTTCCTTGCAGTCTGAAGAGAAGATCTTGTGTCGCCTTCTCAGTCAGTGAGCGAGAAATGTCCTTCACTAACTGAGAGGAAACAAAAAGTCTGACATGGGAGCGAAAACCAGGGCTGCTCTCTGTGAGTGTGAAACAGCCTTGGTTAGAAAAGCACTAAATATAATCCTCTTCTTAAGGAGTACCGCTCCAAAGAGGGAGGAGACTTCTCCCGATCCGTCTTGTACTGCCTTGTCAATACATGACAGTATACTAAGAATGACTTCGGGGTCTAGACCTTCCGAGTCATGGGCTTTCTTTGACATCACCCCAAGGGACCAGTCTAGGAAATTAAAGACTTCCAAAATATGGAAGAGTCCCTTGAGGAGATGATCAGTCTCAGAAATAGACCAAGTCACACGAGCTCCGTTCAATGCGTGTCTACGCGAGGAATCAACTAAGGTTGAAAATCAGCTTCAGACCGAGGCTGGGAGAGAAAGGCCCATGTTCTCCCCAGTTCGGTACCCACACACCTCTTTTTCCAGAAAGTATGACTGGAGGCATACAGAAGGTGTTTCTGACCAGTTCCTTCTTTGTCAACATCCATTTTGTCAAGAGACTGTAGAGCTCTCTTCATAGAGATAGTCGGTCTCATCTTCAGAACCGACGAAGACTTTGGCACAATTGCACTCGAAAATAGCGATCGAGGAGAAGGAGGAGCAGCAGGAGTCAAAGAATCTCCATACTCTTGCAAAAGAAGGGCTGTCAAAATTTTATAGTTAGAGAAACTTCTCTACCATTAGCCTCGTCTTCCGAATCTTCGTCCAAACCGGGAGGAGAATCCGCTTTAAATACGAGAGGATCTTCACAAACTTCTCTCTCTGCGGGAGACAAACTCCTACTAGGAGAAGGACTCATCGAGTGAACAGTCTCTCTCTCAAGTCTACTTGGTGCCTCGCGCCTGCTTGACTTCTCACGCCTGGCTAGCTCCTCGCGCTTGGCTGGCGCTTCGCGCTTGGCTGGCGCTTCGCGCTTGGCTGGCTCCTCGCGCTTGGCTGGCGCCTCGCGCTTGGCTGGCGTCTCGCGCCTGGCTCTTGAAAAGCGAATTCCAGTCAGGAGGTAGTAACAACAATGTTGATACCACCGGCGACAGAGAAAAATATGATAGAAAACGGCAATGGTTCCTAGTCCTGCCACCCAGGGCAGACCGGTAGATCACCTGACCTACCTGTAGCGAGTGCGCGAAGTATATATCTGACAGTAAGTTGATGTATGAAAATATCATTTTTAAATATGTAACTGACCTGGCAGTTATATACATAGCTGATTGACACCTTTGGAGGAGGGTCAGAGACAGCAACATCGTTGTGAGGCAACTACTTGATGGGTAACTAAAGATTCTTACCTGCTAAGGAAGCTGACTTGACAAGTACTGCCTCTTTAGTCTGCTCTCCTTAGGAGCTCCAGCTAAGGGATGTGACCTGTGCAGCTGACGAGCCAAAGGGGTTTGTCGACGGGACGTGACCTCTATGCGACAAAACCACCTATGCCCTTGATATGGGCTTAAACAGGCATAGACCACCTAACCATCCAATCCTTGCATACAAGAGATTGAAAAAACACACATATACACTAGACTGTTGAAGGTTTCCCCTAACCTTCAACAGACAACCATAAAAAACATCAAGGGTCTAACATGTAGGATTAGAGGTATCAACTCCTTCACCCAACACCAGCCAGTGGCTACGAACGGTCGAAGGGTTCTGCAGTCTTTCATATACCGTTTCTATTTGTCTCAGATAGAAAGAACAAAATACGGAGCTGCTCCTCCAGTATGTTGCGTCTAAAATGGCTTTAAGGGACTGATTCTTTCTAAACGCCATTGACGTCGAGACTGCTTGCACTTCATGGGCTTTTACCTTTAGAGACTTGTAAAGAGTTTTCATTGCACTCAATGTGTGCTTCTTGAATCACACTCCTAATAAGAAGGCTAAGCATTCTTTGACATATGCCTTTTGGGATCTTTAACGGAACACCCATAAGTTGTCAAAAGTCCCCCTAACGTCCTTGCATCTCTGCAGATAAACCTGTAATGCTCTTACTGGACAAAGTGTCCTTTCACGTTCCTGACCTGCAAAGTCTCTAAGGCTGGGAATCGTAAAAGACCTAGGCCAAGGATTGGTTGGAGTCTCATTCTTGGCCAAGAAACCTAAGTGGTTGAACAAACCGCTTTAGATCTACTAATTCCCACCCTTTTGTCCATAGCTTTGAATCTCGCTTACTCTCCTTGCAGTAGCGAGCGACTAGAAAAAGTGTCTTCTGGTTAAATCCCTGAAACGAGCTCTCCTGGATCGGTTCAAACTTGTCAGACATTAAAAACCTTAATACGTACTATGTCCAGATTCCATCCTGGTAGTTGTTCACTCTTTTGTTTCGTAGTATCAAAAGATCTAATTAGGTCGTGAAGATCTTGATTTCTAGACAAGTCTAGTCCTCTATGTCTTAAAACTGACGCCAGCATGCTCCTGTATCCCTTAATCGTAGTAGTTGGCTAGACTACTTTAAGTTTTAAGTGAAGAAGGAAGTCTGCAATCTGGCTCACAGATGTGTTGGACGAGGACAACCTTCTCCTTACACCAGTTTCTAAATACCTCCCACTTCGACTGGTAGACGTTGATGGTCGAAGCCCTTCTTGATCTGGCGATAGCTTTAGCTGCCTCTCGCGAAAAGCCTCTAGCTCTAAGGAGCTTTTCGACAGTCGAAAGGCAGTTAGCTTAAGCGCCGGGTATTCCTGTTGATACCGTTTGAAGTGAGGCTGTCTGAGCAGATCTGGAAGCAACGGAAGGAGGTTCTTGAACTAGCCACTGCAACATCTCTGCGAACCAGTCTCGCGACGGCCAGTACAGGGCTATCATGGGTCATTCTGGTTCCTTCGGACTGCGTGAACTTCTTTAATACTTTGTGTATCACTTTGAAAGTAGGGAAGGCTACAGATCCAGCCCTTCCCTGTTCATAAGGAACACGTCTATTGCTACCGCTTGTGGATCTGGAACCGGTGAGCAGAACGTCTGCATCCTCCTTGTCTTGTTGGTTGCAAACAAACAAGTCTATGGAAGGCTGCCCCCAAAACCTCCATAGCATTTCGCATACCTCTAACTTGAGAGTCCATTCTGTTGGCAGGACCTGGTTTTTCCGGTCCGCTCAAGAGGTCCGCTCTGACATTTAATTCTCCTTGTACAAATCTCGTTCGGAGGACGATATTTCTGTCCAGATTCTTGGCTGTCTCGTTCAGAGAAAAGGAGTGGGTGCCTCCTTGTTTCTTGACATACGCTAGAGCAGTCACGTTGTCCATGCTTATTTCCACTACTTTGCCTGACACACACTCCTCGAATACCTGAAGAGCTAGAAAAGCTGTCATCAGCTCTTTCTTGCTGATATGCCACTTCTTTTCGTTTCGCTCCATCGTCCCGAAATCTCTCTGTTCCCCAGTGTCGCTCCCCAGCCTAGGTCGGATGCGTCTGAGAACAGTATTAGCTTAGCTGTGGGTTCACTTGTTAAGTGAAACTCCCTCTCCCAGCTTCGCTGGATCCAGCTACCACACTAAATCTTTCTTGACCTCTGCTGAAATTGGGAAGGTGTCTGAAAGCCTTTGTTCCTTCCTTTTCCAATTTTTGTTGAGGTAAAATTGCAGAGGTCTGAGGTGCAGTCTTTCCCAGGGAGACGAACTGTTTCGATCGATGAAATGGTCCCCCCAAAAGACTCATCCATTCCCTCACCGAACATTGTTGTCTCCCCAGGAATTCCTGCACCCGATTCAGGCATCGGTCTTGTCTCTCCTGGAGGGAGAAGCCCGAAAATCCTGAGAGTTCTTCAGAACTCCCCAATAAATGATCGAACGAGAGGGCTCCAAGTGAGACTTTTCCATGTTCACAACTAGCCCTAGTTCCCGTACTAGGTTCAAGGTTATTTTCATGTCCTCCAGACACTGTTTCTTGGAGTTGGCCCTGAGAAGCCAATCGTCTAGATAAAGAGAAATGCGGATCCCCCCTTCGTGTAGCCATTTGGCTACATTCGCCATAATAGCTGTGAATATTTGTGGCGCCGTGCTGAGCCCGAAGCAAAGAGCCCTGAACTGGAATACTCTTCCTTCGAATAAGAACCTGAGGTACTTCCGAGAGCTCGGGTGGATGGGGACATGAAAATAAGCATCCTGTAGGTCTAATGAGACCATCCAATCTCCCGGTCTCAACGCCGATAGCACTGATTGCGTTGTCTCCATCGTGAATTTCGTCTTCACGACGAAGGCGTTTAGGGCACTGACGTCCAGAACGGGTCTCCACCCTCCCGAGCTCTTGGGTACCAAGAACAGTCGATTGTAGATCCCCGGATTCTCTTGGGGTGAAACAGGTTCTATCGCCTTTTTTAAGAGCATAAGCTCTACTTGTTTTTTCAACGCGAATCTCTTGCTGCTGTCCCTGTAATTCGCTGTTAAGTCGAGGGGATCTAAAACTATGGGAGATTTGGTGTAAAAAGGGATCTTGTAGCCCTCCCTTAGTATTTGAATGGTCCAGTCGTCTGCCCCACTGTCCCTCCAGGCTTCCCAAACAAAGAAAGCCTGGCTCCTATTTGTGTCTGGAGGACTGTCTGATCATGGCCTCCTTTTGGAAGGAAGCTTGCCACCTTTTCTGGAGGGCTTTCTAGAAGTTCCCGACGTCCCTCGGGGCTGTTTTCCTTGAAAAAACTGTTGTGGCTGCTTCTCCCCTCTCACTCCCCTGGTCGCAAACGAAGAAGGACAAAACCCCACTGGCTGCCTTCGATATTAGGTCCTGTGTGGTCTTCTGAGTCAATGAAGTGGCAATATCTCTTATAATCTCCTGCGGAAAAAGAAATTTAGCAAAGGGGGCAAACAAAAGCTCTGCTCTTTGTACCTGTGTGACCCCTTTAGCTGTAAAGGAGCAGAGGAGGGACCTTTTCTTCACGATCCCTGCCGTGAAAATCGCTGCCACTTCATTTGTTCCATCCCGCAACGCCTTGTCCATACAAGACATCACACTCAGAAGGTTTGGTATGTCCGGTGAGTCCTTTTCTTCCACTTTCTTGGCGAGAGCACTCAGAGACCAGTCTAGAAAGTTCAGGACCTCAAACACTCTAAACACGCCCTTCAGTAAATGATCGAACTCTTGCATCGACCACATAACCTTCGCCGCTGTTAAGGCGTGTCTACGATTGGCATCGACGATACTGGAGAAGTCTGCCTGAGAGAAGGCAGGTACTCCCAGGCCCAGGACTTCCCCAGTTTCATACCAAACGCTGGATTTATAAGCCAATCTTGCAGGAGGAAAAACGAAAGCAGTTTTGCCTCGCTCCTTTTAGTCTCTCATCCAGTCATTCATCCTCGCGAGAGCTTTCTTCTTGGGCGAAATGGAAAGAACCATCTTCGTAAAGGCAGTCTTATTCTGTGTTCTTCCACAAAGGAACTGAGACAGGGGAGAACGAGGTGCTGCGGGCTTGAAGTCTGTTTCAAAAAGCTCTTGAAACAGAAGCATAAGGGTCTTATAGTCGGAAGGAGGAACTTGTTCTTTCGTCTCCTATTCCGAAACTACCTCCAACATCTCCGAAGGTCTCTCTCTGTCCTCGTTCCGCATCGGATGATGTAGTCAAAGCCAAAGCCGGAGCATCATTGGTCTAGATGCGTTCCTTGGCACCATGAACCACCGAGGCGTCACGCTTACGAGCGTCGGCGTCACGTACTTCTCTCTCATGCGCTGCTGGCGTCACGCTCTTTGCTCTTACGCGCGCTGGCGTCACACTCTTTGCTCTTACGCGCGCTGGCGTCACGCTCGGAAGTGTCACGTCCAAGTAAATCGGAAGCGTCCTGCTTGTCTGTACTCTTCTTGGCGTTGACGCTTCGCGAAGTCTTCATCACTCCCGGGGCGTCAGACTGACGCTTGGGTTCTTGCAGCTTTTCCATAAGGACAGACAGCTGCTGTTGCATGCCTTGCAGCATATTCTTGGCTTCATTGTCCCTCGAGGGCGAGGGTAACTTGTCAGATTCGCCCGCACGAACTGCAGCCGGAGGAGCCGATCTCTCTAAGGCTTCCTGAGGACGCTCGGTAGGAAGCTTCCTTGGTAATTCCTCCCAAGTCGAAGGCGGAAGAGGAGCGTGCATCGAAAGAGCTGTCCTGCTCTGTTTAGCTGGCGAGGCTTCCGATGACGAAAACCTCTCTGGAGAACTCCAGTGACTGCAGCCCGGCAGTTGCTCATCTGACGAGACCTCACAATCACGAGGTAACTTCCTCTTGAGAGGACAAGAAGAAGTATGTGTCGCCATCCTCGACGTGGGGAGACGTCATCGGATGACGAACCAAAACCCACTCCAACGCGCCTTTTCTACCGGCTGTCTGAAGCAACCTGGGAAGCGTCCGCAGGTTTGCTTGAGGGCACGCCCGACCGGATACTAGAGCCTCTCGCCTCCCTTAGACTTTCGACTTTACGTCTCCCATGGGTCCGGGAGCTTGTAAGAGGTCTGGGTCTAGGAGCACGACAGGACCGATCGGACGCACCCTCCACTACACTAGCACTAACACTATATGGAGGAGTAATTTAGTTATATTTGACAACATCTACAAAGGTTGTGTGAGAGAGAGAGAGAGAGAGAGAGAGAGAGATTGGTGGAAGAATGAATGGGAGTGGTTAGATGGCGGTCGGAAGCATGTCTGTTGTGGCGCTCTGTAGGTAGTCAATGGAAGTCTGTTACGAGAGTTGTAAACAGTGAGGCGTCTGGTCAAGTCAGTGTTGGTTTTGGCAGCAGTTTTCCTTTGGTGTGTCGTTGTTTGGGTGTTATTTGATAGATTTTGGGGTTGTGAAGTTGTTGTGCGTGTGTCTGTCTGGTTGTGGTGAGGTTAAGAAGGTTTGTGGTGCATTTTTCGGTGTCTGTTAGTGGTGGTTTGGGGCAGGGTTGGTTTTGGCGGGTTGTTGTACTGCTGTAAGTCGTGTGGTTGTCGTGTTTTTCAGGCGGTTGGTGTTCATCTGCATTTAGTCGTTTGGGTTATTGAGTTTTTGTGGGGTTGTGGGTCCCGGGTGGTTTGATTTGTGTTTGGTTGTCGGTGGTGGTTGTGTGTTGGCTACCCTATAGCCTATATCCAGTGGACGACAGCACAGCCTAGTCCTAGGTATCAGAAGCCAGCGGTGAGTACCGTGTGTGTTTTTGTTCGGTATGTAGGTATTGGGGCAATTGTCCTGCTGTGTTTTTTAGTGTTAAGTGGAAAGTGTGATTGAGGGTGGGTTTGATAGCCAGACAGGTTAAGTTTATGTGGGGAGGTTACTTGTTTTTGTGATCCCGCCACATTATTTTTTTGGCGCCCGAACAGGGACTGTTGGTGTGGCAGCTGCAGGACAATTGGTCTAGGCTAGTGTGTATGAGTGGTGAGAAAGTTTGAGATGGAAGGATTGAGTGAGGTGGAGAGGCTGAAGGAGGAGTTGAGGTTGGAGAGGGAAGTAAGAGGACAATTAGAAGTGGATAATGAGAGGTTGAGGGTAGAGTGTGAGGAGCTGAAGAGCGAGTTAGAGGAAATGAGAGGAATGCTAAGGAGTGCAAAACGTGGAAATGAAAAAAGAAGAAGTGAAAGGAGGCAGAAGAAAGAATGGTTGAGAAAATGGATAAAAATTCTTAGGGATGATGAATGCAGTGCAGGAGATGATGAAGGGGTTCATGGGAGAGGGAGCTGTAGGGGGTAGGCCTACTAGGTCTTGTGATAGGTCAGAAGTGGTAAAGACAGTGGCAAGAGCGAGGGGATGAAACTACGAGTGACGAAGGTGACTTGTTTGTGGTAGGTAAGGAAGAAGGGAAAGAGACAGGATAAGGATAAACCTGAGGACAAGAATAGAAGGGGGCTGACGAAAAGAAGACGACTAAGGGAAAGAAGGTTAGGAAGGATGACGGACAGGATGAGACTAGGAATGAATACATTGGGGAAAGGGCTGAGAGTGATTTGGATAGCGGTGAGTGGAAACAGGTGGGTAGAAAGAAGGGTAAGAAGAGCGTAATCAGGAGCATGGATGTTAGCATGGAAGTTGATTCCCTATATTCGGACGAGGTTAAGAGGGATCAGAATGGTGGTAGCGAAAGTGAGAGTGAGCGGGAAGTACGAAAGGCTGTAATATATGAGAGAGATACCTAGATGTGCACAATACGA
>NC_061107.1:103359363-103399189 GCF_015104395.2 Macrobrachium nipponense
ACGTACCTGATGCGGAACGTAGCCAGATGGCTACACCTGGAAGGCATAAGCGTCTCTCTGTACCTAGACGATTGGCTGATAAGAGCAAAATCCCAGGAACAATGTTTTGGAGGATCTGAAGAAAACATTAGAATTGACAATGGAATTAGGACTTCTCGTGAATTCTCGAGAAATCCGCAGATGACCCCCAGTCAGGACTTAGTTCTATTGGGGATTCAGATGAATTCTCGGGATTTTCGGGTTTTTCTGTCCCAAGAAAGGATTCTTCGGGGATTCAAAAAGTTTTACATCCTTCCTAAAGAAAGACAGGAGTTCAGCCAGGGAGTGGCTGAGCCTTCTAGGGACTCTTTCTTCCCTGGAACAATTTGTATCCCTAGGAAGACTTCATCTAAGGCCTCTACAATTCTTCCTAAAGAGATCTTGGACTTGGAAGAAGGGCCATCTGTCGGACACTTTTCCGGTAACAATAGAGGTGAAGAAAACACCTAAAGTGGTGGCTGCTCCCACTCAAAGAGAACAAGGGAGTGTCCCTAGAGGTTCGAACCCAAACCAAATCTTGTTCTCAGACGCTTTCAGAGACGGGATGGGGAGCGACTCTAGGGGCAAGAGAAGTCTCTGGCAAATGGAAGAAAGAACAAAGAGATTGGCATATAAATGCCAAAGAACTATATTGCAGTGTTTCTGGCATTTAAAATTCTTCGAGTCAGAAGTAAGAAATCAAGTGATTCAAGTCAACGCAGACAACACCACGGCGTTGGCTTAATATAAAAAAACAGGGGGGGACGCACTCGTTTTCCCTATTCAAGATAACGAAGGATCTGTTGTCATGGACGGAGGAGAGGAATATTACCCTGCCTGACCAGATTTGGTTAAAGGGGAAAGAAATATCAGAGCAGACAGGCTCAGCAGGACAAAACAAGTTCTCCCCACGGAGTGACTCTGCACGAGCAAGTCTGCCAAAGACTGTGGAACCTGTGGGGAAGGCCGCAGATAGATTTGTTTGCAACGTTCCTGTCAAAGAGGATAGAGAACTTCTGCTCCTTAGTAGAAGACCCGAGAGCGATAGCGGTGGATGCCATGCTACTGGAGTGGTCGGGACTCGACGCTTACGCTTTCCCTCCATTCAAGTTGCTAGGAGTAGTGATGAAGAAGTTCGTAGCATCAACAGGGACGAGGATTAACTCTCATCGCCCCGTTTTGGCCATCCCAAGATTGGTTCACAGAGGTACAGGAATGGACCGTAGACTACCCCAAGATCTCTTCCAAACAGGATAGATCTTCTCAGACAACCCCACTTCAAGAGGTTCCATCAAAACCTCCCCGCTCTCGCTCTGACTGCATTTCGACTATCGAAAGATTGGTCAGAGCGAGAGGCTTTTCAAGCAAGGCTTCGAAAGCAATTGCTAGAGCCCGGAGATCGTCAACTATCCGGGTCTATCAATCGAAGTGGGATGTGTTTAGAAGATGGTGTAGGAAGAATAAGCTGTCCTCCTCCGATACCTCTGTGACAATATAGCAGATTTCTGTTATTCCTGAGAGAGGAATCCAATCTGTCCGTATCTACAATAAAGGATACCGAAGTATGCTCTCAGCGGTATTTAGAAATAGAGGCTTAAACTTGGCAGAGGATAGAGATTTGCACGATCTCATAAGATCGTTCGAGACGTCAAAAATCTATATCCTCTACTCCGCCAAGTTGGAATCTGGATGTTGTGCTCAAATTCCTTACATCGAAAAAATTTGAACCTCCCGACAGTGCCTCGTTCAGGGATTGGACGAGAAAGTGTGTTTTTCTCATAGCCTTAGCGACGGCTAAGAGAATAAGTGAAATCCATGCCCTAGATTCTCGGGTGGGTTTTAAGAAAGACGCAGCCATCTGTTCTTTTCAAACTCTGTTTTTGGCAAAAAATGAGAACCCTTCGAAAACCATGGCCAAGGAGTTTTGAGGTGAAAAGTCTTTCAAACTTAATGGGAGATGAAATTGAAAGAACTTTATGCCCAGTTAGAGCTCTTAGGTTCTATCTTAAAAAAGAAAAGAAAGAGTTGAAGGCATGTAAAACAAAGTCTATGGTGCGCAGTTCGGGACACGAAAAAGACCAATGTCCAAGAATGCGCTAGCGTATTTTATTAGAAGTGTGATTATGGAAGCTCATAGCGATTGTGCAGAAGATTCCTTTAAATTATTACGAGTTAAAGCTCATGAGGTAAGAGCAGTGGCAACATCATTATCATTCCAAAAGAATATGTCCATGAAGGACATTATTAATGCGACCTATTGGAGATGCAACTCGGTATTTGCATCCCACTATCTTAGAGATGTTAAAATTACCTACGACAAGTGCTTCTCTCTAGGTCCTTTTGTGTCTGCGGATACAGTGCTGGGACTGAGGACACATACCGATCCTTAAACTTTTATGAAAAGTCTAATACTTTCCATACCATACTGGTGGGATGGGCTCTAACTTTCTTACCTGACGGATAGTTGTGAATAGGTCTTACAAGCGAGGTAGTACAAATTGAAATTATATTCGTTTTTTTATTTTTTTATTTTATTTATTTTCATAAAGAATTAGGTGTAAATATTGTGATTGAGTTTTTTTGGTTGTTTGCAAGGAGTCTGGGGATGACTTCTTGCAATCTTAGATACAACATTTGGTTTAGGTTAAGGTGATCAGGATCGGGATTGTGCTCCTTAGAAAAAAAGGTTCTTGTCATATAAGTGGATTGAAACCCTTTGACATAGCCCTTATAGGATCGGCCAAGTAAGTGGATAAGACCCCTTTGGCAGACCTACAAGAACTCTTAGCAATAGATCAATATCTCGCTGAGGCTCTTGAGACTAAGCAGCTCCTTGGGCATTAACCATGAAGTCTTCGGTCTAAACAGGTAGGAACCAAGGTTTTATGTTATTAATACCTACAACGATTGTTGTGTTTCCTGTTAAATCAGTTATTAGCTGTCTTTACCCTCTCCAATGGTGTGAATCAGCTATTTATATATCTGACAGGTAAGTGAATGTATAAAAATGATATTGTTATGATACAATAAGTTTTATACATACTTACCTGGCAGATATATACAATTAAATTACCCACCCCAGCCTCCCCTCAGGAGACAGATGGTGTAGAAAAAATCTGATGGAAAACGGGTAATGGGTTCCTATTCCTGCCACCCAGCGGCGGCGCGGTGGATCACCTGACCTACCTGTAGCGTGTGCGCAAAAATTCGAAATTTTTGTCGCGCGACGGAGTCAATAGCTATGATATATCTGCCAGGTAAGTAGTATAAAACTTTATTGTATCATAACAATATCATATTTCTAAAGTAGATACAATCCAATGTTTCTAACCTTTTCGTACATCTGGCTGCCGAAAACCATAGAGGAACGATTATGGATAAGTGGATATATATATATGATTTTTTTTTTTTGCTTTTTGTTTTTGTACAAGTAACTTACCCAGCAGATATATACTTAGCTATAGACTCGGTCGTCCCGACAGAATTTCAAAACTCGCGGCACACGCGACAGGTAGGTCAGGTGATCCACCATTCCCGCCGCTGGGTGGCGGGGTCTGGAACTATTCCCGTTTTCTAAGCCATAATTTCTCTGTCGGTTGAACGGACAACACCTATTGTTCGTTCCTCCATCTGGATTTCAACTCGTTTGCCGAGGAATTGGATTGGTTTTTTTTTTGGTGACGTATTCTGTGTTTTTTTCTCTGGCTTGGCATACGCTTATTGTGGACTGTTTTTCGACTTTGGTTTTGACTACTCTTTCACGATGTCTGACGCTAAGGCTTCACCTATGTTTAGAGTTTGCAGTAGGGAAGACTGTAAGGTTAGGCTGCCTAAATCGGCATTGGATCCGCATAGTATTTGCGCCTAAATGCAGGGAGAATGAATGTTCTTTTATTAACACCTGTGTGGAATGCGAGAACCTTACGGAGCCTTGAATGGAAGGAATTATCATCTTATGTTAGGAAGCTTGAGAGAGATAGAGTGAGAAAGGCTTCAGCTAGGTCATCTAGTAGATCTTGCTCCTTAGAACAAGAGATTAACTCTCCATCTAACAATTTTCCCTTAGCCTCAGCTGCTTCTCCCTGTTCTGAATCCAAAGATTCTTCGTCAGAGAGGGAAAATGTAAAAGCTTCAATTAAGAAACTTCAAGCTCAGCTACGAGCTCTAAACCAAGGTAAGAGTGGTGATAGTGGACTTGTGCAGTGTCCCCAGTGCAGTGGAGGGGGCGTCTGACCGGTTCCTCATTGCTCCTAGGCCTAGACCTCTTCCAAAACTCCCAGGACCAGGGGAGGAGGAATGTCGAAAGCCGCAGGGAGGATGCAGAACATCCCCAACGGTCAGGCGTCCCTTCGGCAGATCCTGTTGTTAAGTCCCAGGCTGCCTCGGATTGCCGCAGAAAAGGCGTCCTAAAGGAGTGTTTTTCGGCCTCAGACTCTTCCTCTCCTAAACGAGGATGGAGTTCGGCCTCCCGTTCGCGCCCTTTGAAGAGAGCCTGGAAGGCGCCTAAAGGAGACGCGGCTGACTCCAGCCCAGAGCGTTTTCCCGAGGATTGGCCTTCGGGACCTAAGAAGACTAGACAAGAGGAGCCTGCTCTCAGGATCCGACCAAGATGTTTTTGTTAATCTGCAAGAGCAGTTAGCTTCGCTCGTAGGCTCTTTTGGCTAAGGACTCTACAAGGAGGAAGGATGTCTCGCTCCCGTAAGAGGTTCCGCTAAGCGTCCTTCTTCGTATAGGAAAGAACTCTCACGATCTCCAGGGGCGTTTATCGCCTTCGTCGAGAGACTCGTCGGATAGGAGTGTTCTCCTGAGAGAAGAGCCCTTTCGCCCTATAGGCTGTCTTCCCCGAAGCTCCCTCTTAGACACAGCGAATCGAGCAGAAGTCTCGATCGGTTTAGGTGCAAGGAACGGAAACCATTTAGGTATCAGGATCCCTTGGGTCTTCAGGACCAGGAGCCAGACAGGTGCAAAGAGGCAGCAAGACCGCAAGAAAGGGCGTCAAGAGCCTCTTAGAACGCAGGATTCAGGACCTCAGGATTCGGCTAGGAGGCAGGAATCAGGACGCTATGAGCCAGGACGCCATGAGTCAGGGCGCCAGGAGTCAGGGCGCCAGGAGTCAGGGCGCCAGGAGTCAGGGCGCCAGGAGTCAGGGCGTCAGGAGTCAGGGCGCCAGGAGTTAGGACGCCAGAAAACAGGACGCCAGGAGTACGTTAGGCGTCAAGTGTTTAGGGCGCCAAGAGCCTGTTAAGGCGTCAGGAATCAGGACGCGGGGATCTTTTCAAGCGCCCTGAATCAGGACGCCAGGAGCCTAGCAAGCGCCACGAACTCCGACGAACCTAGACAACAAGAGTCTAGTAGGCACAAGAGTGTTGCCGACAGACAGGAAAACCTCACTCTTCGTATAGGAGTGCTAATGTTCCGCGCTCCCCTTCTCAGAAGGATTTCTTCTCCCGGGAAGAGCCAGATCACTCCAAACGATCTCCTTCTGTAGATCAGTTGGACCAGGTATCGGAAGACGAGAGCCTGTAGATGTAGCAGTCGGACTACAAGAGACTTTCTCTTTTGCTGCTAAAGGAGTTCGGAGACTCCCTTCATCCTGCGGACCCTCCTTCACCAGGATCGTTGATGTCCAGCACAAAAGCTCTAAAATCGTCTTCCTTCGTTAAGATGCGCCCCGCTCTTTGTATGAAAAAGGCTTTAAAAACTTTTTCAGAGTGGTTGCTTCCAGAAGGGAAGCGGGCAAGACAGTTTTTTTTTTCCTGCCCTCCTTCCAAGTTAACAGGCAAACCAGGAAGGTGGTACGAGACCAAAGAGCCGATGGGGTTAGGTCTGCCTCTTCCGCGGATGCGGATTTTTTTGCTTCCTTAGTGGACTCTGCTAGGAGGAAGTCGTTGCTGTCTGCTAAGGCGACTTGGGGCATGTGTGAGCTGGACCACCTTCTAAAGGGCCTCTTTAAAACCCTAGAAGTCATTCAACTTTATGGATTGGCTTTAGGAGCATTAGCGAAGAGAGCTCAGGACACGGACTTTGTTTCCATGGAGGAACTTTCGAGCGTCCTGGCTTGCCTGGACAGAGCGGTCCATGGACGGTTCTGTGGAAGTTGCCTCTCTTTTTTTGGGGGGGTTTGGAACGGGAGTATTGAAGAAGAGATCTGTCTTTAGCTCTTTCTTAGCAAGAGCCAGTATCACCCTTGCAAAGGACATCTCTTCTTTTTGCTCCTTATCCCCTCACCTTTTTCACAAGAGACGGGTTAGAGATGGTTTCGAAATCTCTTACGGAGAAGGCAACTCAAGATCTCCTCACGCACTCAGCCAAGAAGTTTAGGCCGGCAGTGCCTATAGAGAAGAAAGAGAGACCCTCTTTTGTTCAGCCCTTTCGAGGGGCCTTCCTCTTCTAGAGCCTCTTAGAGGTAGAAGACCAGAGAGAAAGAGTAGACCATCTAGAAGGTCCTTCGGAAGTCTAGATGAACAGCAAGTCCTCCAGACGAAAGTAGGCGCCAGGCTACTCCACTTTGCCAAAGTCTGGGCGCAGAAGGGAGCGGACTCCTGGTCCCTCTCTATCCTGAAAAAAGGATACTTGATCCCCTTCAAGGAAAATCCTCCCTTGACGACAACTCCAAGGGAGTTGACCGCAAGATACTCGGATCCGGTCTGGAAGCTTGCTATGTTGCAAGCAGTGGAACAGATGATTTCCAAGGAAGCCGTAGAACTGGTTCAAGATCTCCAGTCTCCAGGATTCTACAATCGGCTATTCCTGGTACCGAAAGCATCGGGGGATGGAGACCAGTTCTAGACGTCAGTGCCCTGAATTTCTTTGTCTTGAAGAAGAAATTTTCAATGGAGACGTCTTCCTCTGTTCTATCTGCTCTTCGTCCAGGGGACTGGATGGTGTCCCTGGACCTTCAGGATGCGTATTTCCATGTGCCAATTCATCCGGCAGCAAGGAAGTATCTGAGGTTCATGTTCCAAGGGAAAGTGTTCCAGTTCCGAGCGATGTGCTTCGGACTTTCGACTGCCCCTCAGTCTTTACGGACATCATGAAGAATGTAGCTTATTGGCTACATCTGGAAGGGATCAGGATCTCTTATATCTGGACGATTGGCTAATAAGAGCCCAATCGGAGAAAAAATGTCTGGAGGACCTTTTAGTTACTCTAAAGTTGACAAAGTCCTTAGGACTTTTAGTAAATCACGAGAAATCCATGCTGACTCCCCAGCAAAGTATTGGTCTATCTGGGGATTCAGATGGATTCTCGGGATTTCTAGCGTATCCTTCGCAGGAAAGGAGAGAACGCTGCCTAGAAAAGGTGTCAGTCTTCTTAAGGAAAGAACATTGTTCCGCGAGGGAATGGATGAGCTTGCTGGGGACTACCCTCTCCTCGATGGAACAGTTCGTTTCCTTAGGAAGACTTCACCTACGACCCCTTCAATTTTTTTTTTTTAATCTGAAGGAGAAGTGGGATTGGAAGTCCAACAATCTGGGAGAGACTTTTCAATCTCGAAACGGATCAAGGAGAAATATCCGTGGTGGTTAGATCCACAGAAACTAAGCAAAGGAATCTCCCTTCGCTTACAGAACCCTCGCCTAGCGTTGTTTGCAGACGCCTCAGATTCAGGGTGGGGAGCGACCCTAGGTTCGCAAGAGGTGTCAGGCATTTGGGAAGGAGAACAAGTGTCCTGGCACATAAACAGAAAGAGCTTACAGCCATTCATCTAGCTTTGGTTCATTTCGAGGAACAGGTCTCAGGTCTGGGGATTTCAGATTCACCTCGGACAACCACAACAGCCCTCGCTTATATAAAGAAGCAAGGGGGGTGGGGGGGGACGCATTCCTTTTTCCCTGTACGAATCAGCAAAGGATCTGCCTGATTTGGGCACAGGAAAGGAAGATCTCTCTCCTCACAAGGTTTGTGCAAAGGGAGAAGAAAAATGTCCGGGCAGATCTGTTAAGCAGAAAAGAAACAAGTCCTACCCACGGAATGGACTTTCAATCCTCAGATTTGCCAACAACTTTGGCATCTGTGGGGAAGGCCCAATATAGACCCCCCTGTGTTTCGCGACCAACAAGATCACAGATTAGAAACCTATTTGCTCCCCGATCTCGGATCCTCAAGCAGTAGCAGGTTAGACAGCTTTCTGCTAGATTGGACGGGCTTGGACCGCTTACGCCTTCCCTCCTTTCAAGAATAGTAGGAGAAGTATTGAGGAAGTTCGCTTGCTCGGAAGGAACAAGAATGACCCTCATCGCTCCCTTTTGGCCGGCTCTCGATTGGTTCACAGAGGTGCTGGAGTGTTAGTAGGGATTTTCCAAGATCGCTTCACTAAGGAACGATCTTCTCAAACAACCCACTTCGACAGTTTCACAAAAACCTCCCCGCTCTAAGTCTGACCGCCTTCAGACTGTCGAAGGACTTGTCAGAGCAAGGGGCTTTTCACGAGAAGTGGCGAAGGCTATTGCAAAGAGCCAGAAGAGTCCTCCACTTCTAAAGTATATTAGTCGAAGTGGGAGTTGTTTTAGAAGATGGTGTAAGGAAAAGAAAATATCCTCCTCCAGTACCTCTGTAACTGAAATCGCAGATTTTTTCTCCTATATTTGAGAAAGACTGTAACCTGGCGAGTTTCAACAGTTGAAGGGTTTACAGAATATGCTGGCTCAGTTTTTTGACATAGAGGAATAGATCTAACAAACAATAAAGATCTTCATGACCTTATAAGGTCTTTTGAGACACGAAAGAACATGTAATCAAGAAGCCTAGCTGGAACTGATGTGGTCCTCACGTTCCTAATGTCGGAAAAATTTGTACCGTCTCACGCAGCTTCGTTTAGGGACTTAACAAGAAAGTCTTTATTCCTTTTGCGTTAGCAACAGCCAAGAGAGTGAGCGAGTTGCAAGCTTTGGAAGGTAAAGTTGGGTTTAAGAAGATTCAGCGATTTGCTCCTTTCAACCATTTTTTCTAGCGAAAAATGAAAATCCCTCAAACAACCTTGGCCAAGAAGCGTTTGAGATAAAAGGATATCTTCTTAACAGGAGAGAACTAGAAAGGACTTTGTGTCAGTCAGGGCACCCTCAAGTCTACCTGGAGAAGAAGAAAGTTGCTGAAAGGTACAGAAGAAAGTCTTTGGTGCTCTGTAAGAGATCCGAAAAGAGCGATTTCTAAGAACGCCCTTACATTCTCATAAAAGATGTTATAAGGGAAGCTCACCTTTAAATGCGAAGAAGAGCATTTCAAGGTTCTCAGAGTGAGAGCTCATGAAGTGAGAGCCATAGCTACGTCTATGGCATTTCACCAAAACATGGTAGCTTCAGGCTCTTATAGAGTCGACATTCTGGAGATGTAATTCGGTGTTCGCCTCGAATTACCTAAGAGATGTGAAAATTTCGTACGAAAAGTGCTTTGCTCTGGGAGCGTATGTTTCGGCGAATTCAGTGCTGGGAGAAAGGGGCTTGAGGCTAATCCTTCCTATTTAGTTTAAGGCTTAAATTACTGTTTATTGGTGGTTGTTTTTATTGGTTAATTGTCAGAGGGAATAGGGACCCTCTTACAATTCATAGATTGTAACAAGACTAACATGGTCAGGTGATCGGGATTGGCTTCAGTGCTCTTTGTGATTTGTTTAACCTTAACTCTGTCATGTAAGAGGGCGAGTCTCCATTGATATGACAAAAGGTCAAGGCTCTACCATGTAGTGGGTCAGCCCCCATTGGTACGATTCAGTATAGGCTCTGTCGCGTAAGCGGCTAGCCCCCATTGACACGATCCAAAGAGTTATTCAACCATAGGTTCATTCCTCGTTGAAACTCTTGAGGCAAGCAGACTCATCGACAGTAGTCATGAAGTCTTCAGCCCAATAAGGTAGGAACTATGGATTATGTTATCCAAGAACATAGGTTGTTTTTTCCCTGTTTTTTAATGTATTTAGTTTAAGTATTATTTTGTTTTTAGCTGTCTCTTGCCCGCCACCAAGGGTGCCAATCAGCTAAGTATATATCTGCTGGGTAAGTTACTTGTACAAAAATGATATTGTTAAGATACAATAAGTTTGTACATACTTACCTGGCAGATATATACGATTAATGGCCCACCCAGCCTCCCCTCAGGAGACAGGTGGAAGAGAAATTATGGCTTAGAAAACGTGGGAATAGTTCCAGACCCCGCCACCCAGCGGCGGGAATGGTGGATCACCTGACTACCTGTCGCGTGTGCCCGCGAGTTTTGAAATTCTGTCGGGAACGACCGAGTCTATAGCTAAGTATATATCTGCCAGGTAAGTATGTACAAAACTTTATTGTATCTTAACAATATCATTTTTGCTAGCACTTTTCATTGATTCAGTCTATACATGTATTAGTATTTTGAATTTCTTTAATAACTGTATGCCACAAATTAATGTAACCTTTAATGTTTGCATGCTAAGATGGCAAAATCATCTTTGCCACATTAGTGGAGGCTTCACACATACTATGTCAATTCATTATTATAAACTGTTTCCATGAATTCTAGTTGTCATAGTAATGCAATAATGATGAAATTGCTTTAAATATTTATGTATATATACTTCCAATACATAGTCTAATTTCACCAATTTCCTCGTTTTGTGTAAGTCTTAAACCCAGTTTGGAGGGTGAGCACATACCGAATGGCAACAGAGAGAGAGGAGGGAGAGAAAGGAAGGCGAAGGAAGGAAAGAAAGGAAGGGGTGGCAGTGGAGGGGTGGGGGGAGAGGGTAGGTGGAGCTTTTACGCGTGTTTGTATCCATTTCTGCATAATGGAGTTTTTGTCTCTTGGTACAAGGACAAGTGTCGTTAGCTTTACGATTAGTGATTCCATGATACCCTTATAAATTACAGCACTGGGTGTAATGCACTATAGCAAAATCTTGTTCTGATACGAGTGTTTTCGTTACGGGGATAGGTATTGCCCAAAAACGTGCTTGCACTTTTTCGCTGAAACCCATAAGTAGGTATGCTGCTTAGTTTGTCAATCAAGTTTTTTGTAATCAAGTATTTTTTTACAAGCTAGCTATTGAATAAATTTGTATTTTTTCTCAATCAAAACATATGCCCCTCAATGCTAACTTTCCTCTTTTAACGACGTTTCTGGTCATTGCAAATTCGGCCCCATTAATTTCTTATGGGGCGAAAACAGAGGCCCAGGGACCGAAACGATTGCGTCTCACTATGGCGATAATCCGGCAGTAAACATCTTCATATATCCAAAAAGTAAATAATAAAGATATATATGCACATTATGATTATAACAATTACATGAATAGCTGATAATCTGCATGAATAACTGGTAAACTGTTCTGCAAGAAAAGTTGAGTCAAAGCAATTATTTACAATAGGTACGAAAGACCAAGATGTCGTGACGTCATAATACAGGACTTAAAGAACGTTCTAATTCCAAAAAATAATTACTTAAATTTGAGTCAGAATTGAGTTACTTTTTCAATAACGAAATATTTTTTAAATTAATCATCATAAATATGTAAAATATTGATGCTTTACTATTTATTTAAAAAATTATCCAAGTGCACGCTTCGTCGTCTTCTTTTACCAAACAGTTGTTTACTAAACAAACGTCGTGGTAAGTTTTCCGTGTTCCGATTGTTTGTGATGAAAGTTCCCCAGCGTCTGTGGTGTGCGGATTTATCACAGGAAATGGGAAGTTTATTGACACGCGACTGTAAAACATCAAGAGATGTCGTCAATCTTCTAATATTTCGAGTGTAAGTAAAAATGTTGAAACGCGTGGTGAGATTTGGACTGCCGTGTACACCCTTTTCACTACCCTCTGTTTATAAATCTTAAATTTGCCTTTATTAATTTCTAACTTTGGAGAAAAATACTCACTTCGAATGGAGAGTAGAGGTCTTTAGCTCCGTTTCTCACCAACAAGAAGCAGCTGAAGCCCCATCTCTGGTGTCAGGACGCGTTATAATGTACTTTTTTTGGGGTGGTACACATTGATCGTACATGGTCCACCCCTGTACCATGCGGTGTTTTACCCTAAGTATTTTCTCCCAAAGTTAGAAATTAAGGCCATATTTTAAGATTAAACAGAGGGTAATGAATAAGGTGGCCAACGCAGGCCCACAACACCAAAACGCTTTCAAAATTTTTTCTTACGATTGAAAAATTTTAGAAGATTGACGCCATCTCGATGTTTGCGGAGTCGTCTTGTGTCAACAAACTTCCCATCCCTTTCCTGTGCTAAAATCCGCACACCACTCGTACCCATAGACGCTGGGGCACTTTCATCACAACAATCGTAAAACAGTCCCCTTGCCACAACGAAATTTTTTTTTAAGGAAACTACGGTTTTGGTAGAAGACAACGACGAAGCGTGCACTAGATAATTATTTAAATAATAGTAAAACATCAATATTTTACATATTTATGATGATTAATTTGAAAATATTTATTTTTGAAAAAGTAACTCAATTCCTGACTCAAATTTAAGTATTATTTTTGGAATTAGAACGTTTTTTTTAAGTCCTATATTATGACATCACGACATCTTGACTTTCGTACCAATTGTAAATGAATTGCTAAACTGGTAAACTTTCTTGCAGAACAGTTTACCAGTTATTCATGCAGATTGTTATCAGCTATTCATGTAATTGTTATAATCGTAATGCGCATATATATCTTTATTATTTACTTTTTGGATATATGAAGATGTTTTACTGCCGGATTACCACCGTAGTGGGTGACGCAATCTCTTTCGCTCCTGGGCCTCTGTTCTGTTTTCTCACCATGAGAAATTAATGGGGCCGAATTTGCAATGACCAGAAAGTTGTTAAAGAGAAAAGTTAGCATTGAGGAGCATAGTTTTGATAGAGAAAAATACAAATTTTTTTTTTTTATTTACAATTGCTAGCTTGTAAAAAATACTTGATTCAAAAAACTTGATTGGCAGCTAAGCAGCATACCTACTATGGGTTTCAGAGACAGTGCAAGCACGTTTTTTGGCAATATATCTGTAATGAACACTCGTATCAGAACGAGATTTTGCTATAGTGTATTACACCCAGTGCCGTAATTTATAAGGGTATCATGAATCACTTATTGTAAAGAAATACGACACTTGTCCTTGTACCAAGAGAAAAACTCCATTATCCAGAAATGGATACGAACACAGCAGTAAAAAGCTCCACCTACCCTCTCCCCCCACCTCCACTGCCACCCCTGTCCTTCTTCCTTCCTTCACCTTCTCTTCTCTCTCTCTGGAAGTTGCTTCAATTTAAACTTATTTTCTATGATTTTTCCATCTATCAAATAATAGTTTACATTGGTGGATATATCTAACGATTCACTAGGTTGTTACCTGCCTATTGACTGATATATTTATACACTGTTGCCAATTGGTATGTGTTTACCCTCCAAACTGGGTATAAGACTTACACAAAAACGTGGAAATTAGTGAAATTAGCCTATGTATTGGAAGTATAAATACAGTAAATATTAAAGCATTTTTTATCATTATTGCATTACTATGACAAACTAGAATTCATGGAAACAGTTTATAATAATGCATCGGTGGGTGTGTGAAGCTCCAATAATGTGGCAACGATGATTTTGCCATTCTTAGCATGTAAACACTAAGGTTACATTTATTTCTGGCATACAGTTATTAAAAAAAATCAAAATACTAATATAGACTTAAATCAATGAAAAGTGCTAGAAAAAAAAAGAAAAAAATTATAATCCACTAATCCGTTGTCTGCTCCGCAATGGTTTTTGGCAGCCAGATGTACGATAAGGTTAGAAACATTGGATTATATCTACTTTAGAAATATCTATAATTTTTCGAGGTAGTTTGGTTGCAAAAAATGGATAATAGACATGAATTAAATAAACATTTTGAAGTAACAAAATAAAGTTAAACTAAATAATAAGTAAAATAAACAATTAAGGGAATAAATCAAGCTTTGCACCTCATAAACAGTGTCGTTGAGTGTTTAACAACCAGGAACAGCAACGTGGTTCAAGTGCAATTTGGAGTGGATTAAGACCAATAATGTGTATAATTACCACAATCAAATAAGCACTGTGGAAGTCTCAGTTGTGATGGCAGTAAGGATAAAACCACCAGTTGCAATCTTGAGTAAGATCAATAAACGTACATATATACGCTAACATTGTTCAAATGAGTGCTGAGAAGGCTGGGAAAGATGGTGGATTGTCCGTGGTTAGACCGGCCAGCCTGACGATAGCCGCCACATTTGATTCAAACTGCCTTGAAAACATATATTACAAAGAGCGTCTCATGCTTATTTTAGTTCGTATGGGGCTTTCATATATCACATTATGTTGACGAAACTTCAGTCTTTTGAATGGTATACTTAAAGTTGTACTTGTATTCTTGTTTCACCAATTAAATATCGAGTGAATAAGACCCGGCCAGGGTGATGATGATGGATCGTCCGTGATTGTTTACCCTAGTACTAGCTACTACCTAGGTAATAGCCTAAGGAAACCCCCCCCCGAAAAAGCCATCCTAGGTTGGTTTTTAGGTGCGGAAATGCTAAAACTAGTGAAATACAGGATGCATCTTACTTTACCCTAAATTTTGTGCCATTTCCTAGGTATCTGCATTGTGGGGAGGATCAACAAGAAATCATAACTAACCTCAAGACTCGCCTATTCGGTGGAGCTACAATACAATGAGAATACACTAAAAGATAATTACCTAGTATACATAAGAAGCAACTTTACGCTTCTTTAAACCTGAAATGAATATTGTGATCAGACATGCAAGTGAAGCATAGGCTAGGCATAGGTAGCCTAGGTAGGCTATTTGAACCTAGAATAAATTGCAAGTCAGGTGAAAGAGCATTTGAACATTGCTCATGAAGACTAGGTATATACAACAAAATGGTCACCAAGACTAGGCTGTACAACAAAATAAACCCAAAATGAAGAACACATAAGAAGAAAACAAATTTTTAAAAAAGAGCTAAAGACTGGCCTAGTCTGCAGGAGCTATGATAGGTACTGGTGAGAAAAAACTAAAAGACAATTATAAAATATAATGAAGTAACTTATTTTGAAAACTACAAGGGCCTGCCAGAGAGGGAATCATCCTGTGGAGGGCTGTACATAAAGGCACAGGATATTGGTACGGCAGCCGTATCCCTGATTGCGATAGATATTGGCACGGCAGTGAATTGCGCATGCGTCAATTTCAGACTTCCTGCCGTACAAATAACATAGTGTAGTGGGGGTATGTCAGATTCTGTCAGTAGTGCCGTATTGCGCTATTGACTTGCTGTATGTACGGCAGTTTGCTAATCATGCAGCAGTTGCCGTACACTGTTGCTAAGAAGCTATAGGTATGGCACTAGAAGATCAGCGACAGTAGTAATAATAGTTGAACTTAATTGTTTCGCTGAACATGTTCAATTCAAAATGTCAAAGTGAAGCACTATACTGTCATCACCAAAGCACCAAAAAATTTTGACAGTAAATGAAAATATAAAAAATCACAATAATACTTAAACATACTGCTTAGATTTTGACTATATACATGAAAAATAAAACTAAACTAATCTATCTGTGTACTTCAAATCTTCTTTGAATCTCCTCTAAACTGTGTAATAATACATCAGTTTTCGCCAAAAAACAGATGGTTTTCAGGTTAAACGAGCTGAAAAAAAGCAATAGATGTCTACGAAGAGTCAATTGTATATTCATAGGTCCACGAACGATCGAATCGGTCCTGAAAAAAAAAAAAAAAAAAAGAGCTCCGAAGAGGAGATTCAAAGAAGACTTGAAGTACACAGAAATCGTGCTCTGCTTTATTCATGGTAGTAAGGAAAACGGCCTAATCAATCGTAAGTAATCATCCAAATCAGGTCTCTGTTAACAGCAGGTTTCTCATATTGGATGAGCTACTGACTGCTGCACTACCTTACTAGCTAAGCTTCAAATCTTCTTTGAATCTCTTCTTCGGAGCTCTTTTCAGGGCCGATTCGATCATTCGTGACCTACGGATATAGTACAATTTCTGGAAGTTTTGACTCTTTGTAGGTTTCTATTGCCATTTTCAGCTTGTTGAAACTTGAAAATATCTGTTTTTTAGCAAAAACTGATGTATTATTACACGGTTCACGTTGCTAGGTCGTCATTTTCTTGCTCTCACTAATATGTCCGAGGCAGCAAACAAGGGTTTGCGCATGTGCAATTCACAGCCATGCCAATATCTATCGCAATCAGGGATACAGGTGCCGTACCAATATCCAGTTCGGTACATAAAACCAAACAAGTAAACTTACCTATGTTGATATTGTACAAGGGCTTACCAGAGAGGGAATCATCCCTGTGGAGGGCTGTACACAAAACCAAACAAACTTATTTTGAAAATGTACAAGGACTTGCCAGAGAGGGAATCACCTCATCCCTGGGGAGGGCTGTACACAAAACCAAACAAGGAAACCTATCTTAAAAGCAATAGTATTTATATCCTTGTTAAAATGGTCAAAATCAGTCTGAAAAACCATAGCCTATGTAACATTTAAAATTACTTACTTCCAAGTAGGCTGTTTGCCTTAGAGCCTGTGACCCACAGGAGGATTTATGATAGTAAGAGTTTTGGAAGATGCATCATCCACTCTCCATTATCAATGCCTTGTCTTGTGCTACCAGTGATCTATAGGATTATCAGAGGTAGCTAAATTCAGATTTATAGCACCATCATTTTTACTTGCCACTCTTTTGAATCATTCATGTTCCCATTTACCTGTGGGAAAGAAATGCTCTAGCGCTCAACCTTCCTTACTCACCTACAGCATCATCCTCCTCCAATCTTAGGCCTTGGGAATAGTATGTGATTCTCTCTCTCTCTCTCTCTCTCTCTGAAGAAGAAGAATGCTCTCTGATTGTAAACACGCTTTGTGTGAGCTCTCTATATAATGAGTTTTTGTGCAAGTTCTAGGGATACTACACCTTTCACCGTGTTTATATAAGTTACAGTAAGACTCAGTGACCATTTTAGTAACAACAGTGTGTATATAGGATTTTTATACCACTCTGTAGTTACGATATAAAAACTCATTCTCCGTGGCATACCCACTCGGTCGGCTGCGCCTCAGTTCGCGCATGCGCAGTGTGCATGTGATGTCTATTGTGACGTGAAAAGGCTGCAGCTTCACTAATAATGGATTACTCCGGACCAGCCTCTGTTTCTGAGGTTGAAAATGATCTGCACCTGACTGATGATGAGGATGTAGATATGACTCATTGGCCACCACTCACACAATCTCTTCCTCATAAGCCCTCCAGTACTGTTGCTAATACCCCCATGAAGCGCCAGTGGATTATGGGTCAGATACTAGCAGTGCTCCACAGTCTCCTGCTGCTAAAACATCCAAATGTCAAGAGATTTTCACTAGACAAAAGAGTGTTGTCACTCTGCCTCAACACGACTTGCTTCTCTTCCTCTACTACCCAGCTTTTGCTCCCCGTGATGAATATGTTATTGGTTGTCTTCAAAGAAAATTTGAGCACTGACACTAAACTACGGTGGCTGACTGAAGTAAACAGAACCTTCAATCTTGATAAGGAGCTGGCAGAGGTGAAAATGTCTGCAATCACATCTAAATTTGTATATATTGCAAGGAGTCGTGAGGACATCATTGGCAGGGTGAAGGGTGGTGAATTTCTGTCCATAAGCCTGGATATTCAAGATTCAATAGACAGACCCGTAAGTATTTAACATATCTCATTACTCGCTACCCTATTGAAGCAGACCCTAACCTTGCTAAGGAACTGCCTGGTGTATACAGTACACGAAGATTTCTTCAAAATGGGAAAACCTATTAATCGCATTGTCATCACATGGAGTCTACTAGAACCACACCATCTGTCTATGAGTTTTTCCTTCCTCCCTTGCCTCCCTCCTTGTGAATTACGCAGGATGAAGGATGATCAGCCCAACTGTTTCAACTGCTGGGGTACTGGCCATATCTCCCGATATTGCTCTGCCTCACCTAAGTGTGCCGGTGTGCTGCAGCCCATTCCACACGCACCTGTCCACACCGTAAACCTGTTACTGATGCTTCCTTCCTCATTGTCAGAATCATCATCAACTCCAGAGACTGTGCATTGGAAATGCCCTCGTTGTGGTGAAGCAGGAGTTAATGTTTGGCATGGATGTTCCAGACGGTCGCGCGCTGCACGCAGTCACTTCCACTGACACCACCACCACAACCAGTGTCAACCTCCTCGTATGCCCTCCTGAATCAGCTGAAATTTCAAACTTCGTAAGGCTGTTGCTGCCTTGGAATCGCACTGTACAGCACTAACGACATGCTTTGATGCTATTGATGTACGCTTCGATAGCTTGATCGCTCAGCAGGCTACCACTGCAAGTAACCTCGAACACACTAGTCAAGGCACAACAAGTTCTCATAACCTCTGTTGCCTCACTTACTGAGAAGCTAGATACTGTTGCCTCTTGTCTTGAAAGGGTCAGTGGCCTCCTGCCAGCTCAGCCTCCTACACTTGGTGCACCATCTAACAGTGCTGCTTCTCCAGTACATGCTCGACCTGTCTCTCGCAGCGTTAAGGGTAAACTTCGCTAGACTCATGCAAACTACATGTCCTTTCATGGAATGCCCTTGGAATTAGACAATACTCCAGACTCACTGCACTCAGGACATAGTTTTATCGCCATCACCCACAAGTAATATTTATCAAGAAGCCTTCCCTTCCCTGGCGGTGCTCAGCCAGGTGATGAAGCTCCAACACTCTCCGGTTATGTTTCATATGTACATCATGTCAGAAATGGTCTTATTACTTACATCCACTCTTCTCTCCCTCATCAACTCCTTCGCTCATCAGCAGATATTAACATGACCTTCCAACTTTTCAGGTTAAGATAGGTGATGGTCATATTCGTTATGCAGTGTTTACTCTGCCCCTGGCCTAATTAACCTCTCGGCACTTCCTACACCTACAAACCTTGGCATGATCTACATGGGTGATTTCAATGCCAGACACCCAGATCTTGGTGATGTCTCTCCGATTCCCAACCGCAGTGGAGTTCCTCTGCTCAACTACATCCATCGTTACCATTTAACCCGTTGGGATACAGGTGGTGCCACACATCCGGGGGGGCACTCTTGATCATATCCTTACATCTGGGCTCGTGGCATCACATGTCTCCTGTCATTCTGTTCCCTCGCTCTTTTCTGACCATGTTGCCTTATGCCTACAGTACACAATACAGACTCATCCAAGTGACCCCTATCATCGTACCCGGATCACCATTCCACCCAAGTACTGCCCAACATATGTTTCATACATCTCCTCTGTCCTACCTACCTTTGATAAACACTCTCCAGAACACCTGTATAATTCTTTGGTAAAAGCTACCCATGACTTCTATCAACTATATATTGTCAGACCTCACATTAAAAGTCATATTGTTGCCCATGCCTGGACCTTGGATCAACGCATATGCAAGCAGAAAGAGTTGCAGCTGATGCTGCCTTGCCTTTCAGACACAACCGACACCTAATCATCTACTTCAGTATCAGCAGGCGAGGGATGATTTAGTTGCTCTCCAGAAGTGTGTCTACACTGAGTCATGGTATAAATACACTGACCTAATTAACCACCAGACTAGCGTGGGACCATGTGGCATCTCATCAAAAGGACTGTCAAGAAAAAAAAACCACATGTGCACTTCATCACAGTCCACAAGCATATGCCCAGGATCTCATCACTACTTGGTCAACCCAGTCACGGTCCAGTAATCTCCTGTACAAATCCAAGAAGCACTTTCTTCCCAGAGCAATTTACGCACCTTCGTCTGATGGCTGCATTGTTGGAATCAGACAAGGAGGACAAAGAGCTGATCACCGAGGATGAGCTGCGACGTGCTGTTATGGGGAAAAAAAAATTCTGCTCCTGGGGATGATGGCCTTACTTATCAAGTGCTTCGTCTCCTCCAGAAGGTTCCTGGAATCCTCTTCTACAATTGTATAATCTTTGCTACCAACATGGATATGTACCTGCTGGCTGGACCATTAGTACAATTATTCCTATCCCAAAGCCTGGAACTGATAAATATCGGCCTATCTCCCTCACCTCATGTTTTAGTAAAGTGTTTGAGCGTATATACTAACCAGGCTATGTACGGTTGCAGAAAAACTTTCTCCCCATTTGTATGGTTTCTTTCTTCCTCAGAGGAGTCTCATCCTGTTTAGCTGAACTCTACTCCCGATTGTCCTCCAACAGTGTAGTTGCCTTCCTTGACCTCAAAAGTGCTTTTGATATAGCCAACAGGGATATCATTCTTGATCAGCTTGTCGACTTTGGTATCAGAGGAAACCTTCTGAAGTGGATAAACGGTTATCTCAGTAACAGAAAATCACGTGTTTTTTTTAAAGGTGCATGTAGCTCTATGAAAATTTTGAGCTTGGCACACCTCAGGGCAGTGTATTGAGCCATTTCTTTTTAATATACTTATGCACCGTGTACTGTCTCTCCTCCCTGCTATCCCTGGAAATCACTGTAACCTGCCTATGCTGATGATGTCTGCATCCACTCCACTACCCCTCGAGACCTTCAGCGTGTCCTTCAAGACTTCTACAGGTCCTGTACCTCCAGTGGCCTCATACTCTCCCCAGAAAAAAAGCAGAATCTTCTCTGCCCGGAATCTCCGAGACCTGCCAGAGTTCATTATTATGGGTGGGAATATTATACCTCACTGCACACAGTATTCATATCTAGGTGCACCAGTCAGGATCACCCCTGCTATACCTGCACGACAACGAATCCACCCCATGGTGAAAAACCTTCTTGATCGACTGGAGCCTCGCTTTACTCCCATCAAGTGGCTTGCCACCAGGGCCACAGGTATATCTATCCCCGTGGCTAAAACCCTCTATATCCTCTTCCTAAGGTCAGTTGTTGACTATTTATCTCCTGCTCTAATTCAATTACCCAGACAGGCGTTACTACCTCTAGAACTGTTCCAAAATAGAGTAATGAGGTTTATCCTAGGATGCCCTCCTTCCACTCGGATAGTCAACATGCAGACCGAACTCATGTTACCTCCATTAATAGAGAGAATTTATGCCAATGTAACTTTGTTTTCTGTTAAATGGTCTACATTCTCCACAATTTACTCCAAACTTCTCTGCTGTCCTCAGAGCATCACTTGACGAAGATGCACCAAGACCTCAACTCCGGCCAGGGGGCCATAACCTAGTTAGGGTAGTATGTGAAAATCTTCGACACCTTGATATCGGTGTACCTGAGCAAGCAGTCATCCAAGATTTGCCACCATGGCAGGTTCCTATTCCTGCTGTCACTTTCACACCAACCTCTAAAGATGCCCATACCAGTCTACAGAAGCAGCTGGTTTTGGAAACAATATCCAAAGTGTCAAGTTCAGTTTCCCCTGCAGGACACCACATCTACGTTGACGGCTCCAGTACAGGCAGATGGAAGTGCAGCATGTGCTATGTTCTCCCCACTTTAGAATCTCCTGAGGGTGGGTGGCATGGTCGTAGGTTGCCAAACTCATCCAGTTCCACTTATTTGCGAACTTCAAGGTATATGGGATGCAGTAACCATACTGTTAGAAGAAATGTGAATGGATTGGTGATCTGTGACTCCAATCTGCACTCCAGGCACTGACATCTTCTAGGCCCCAGCTGTGGCCGTGTTGTGCGAGACATATTGTGTCAACTCGTTCTGCTTACAATGCCTCGCTTGTCTTGGTCTTTCATGTGGATGCCCTCCATATAGGGCTTGCTGGGAATGACATGGTGGACAGTCTTGCTAAAGGCTGCCTGCACGCTGGACCTGATGACAGAAATGTTGAGCCCTCACTTCGCTGCCTTAAACATAGAATATATTCAGCCGCTTTTTGCCTGTACAGTACAGCGTAGGGATGCAGAGAGGGGCACTAGTGTTTCCATACAACATCATGATAACTTTCTGCAGAGCCTTCACAAGTACCGGCGACGTGGACTCATGGTGCGTAGGCATAATGTTGTAAGTGCCAGGATAAGGTTGGGATATCGTCCGTGTGGCAGGTTGGACAGACACTAGATATACCACTACACCTCATGTAAAACTGTGTAACCTTGCTAATGCCAATAACCTGAACACTACTGCCTTCATTGCCCCACTGTCAGGAATCTGTTACCTCAAGGACAAAATTTACTTCAAAACCTGCCAATATTTACTCAAAGATGACCACCTAGACATAATTTGACTCGTCTTCCTCACTTTGGTGGCTGCTAACTGTCTGTTGCAGTTGTTGTGATAATAGAATCGATCTCATATATGTTATTTTGTAACTGATATACCGATGATTCAACGCTGTAATTTTTTTTTTTTTTTTTCTTTTCTGTTGATTTCTGATGTAATGTATGTACTGCTAATAGGAACTGCTAATATGTAACTTTGTTTGACGTCTTTGGGCGTAATAAATTTATTAAAATAATAATCTCTCTCTCTCTCTCTCATCTCTCTCTCTCTCTCTCTCTCTCTATTTTTTTTTAGGAGAAATCTTGGCTTATCCATTCTCTGTAGATATACCTGGAACATCTTTTGTCTTTGGGCTATTGTCATTTTGCACTATCATACTTCATCATCTTTAAGATAATTTTTCTTCCAGACATGCTCAGGAAGAGATCTTGCCTCTTCCTAGGTTTGGTTCCACCCTGTTTTCCTTCCTGGGAAATCATGTGTAGAACAACTGGAACTTCAAGCTTGGTTTAACTTTATTGGTCCTTATGTAAAGTTGTGAAAACTTTACTGTGTCCTCTCTTCAACTAGTGAAGGAGAAAACCTGGATTCTGATTGTTAAACATTTAGGGTTCAGAGTTACTTCTAGCTTTGGTTTTGAATATCATGATCGATAGGCTTCCATCCTCTTTCAATAAGAGAACACCTTAGTCCCCTGGACCCAAATTTTTGCCTAGCCCCATGGTGGTTTCTCAGTCATTGTGTATCCTTCTCAGCTCCATATGGACAGATTGGCATCCCTCCTAGATTCATGGTTGGTTTTAGTTTAGTGAATAGATGCATTGGATGCCAGGTCTCTTCCCTTTCCTTTTGCCTTCTTAGCTGTGGAGATCCCAACCCGTGTTCATGCTGGTCTTGTGGATACAGATGAGCTACCATATGAGATTTATTTTTTAAATATCATAGATTCACATTTGAATAATGTTTTAATTATTGCATTACAATTTTTTCAACATTGATGATTTCAGCACCAAATTCGATAGTTTTATACATTCAACTTCCCTGTCAGATATATACTTAGCTATAGACTCCGTCGTTCCCGACAGAAATTCGAATTTCGCGGCACACGCTACAGGTAGGTCAGGTGATCTACCGCCCTGCCGCTGGGTGGCAGGAATAGGAACCATTCCCATTTTCAATCAGATTTTCTCTGTCGCCGGTGCCTACAACATTGTTGTTGGTACCTCCTGACTTGATTTTCGTATTTTCATCGCCGTTGATCTAATGGACTGTCTTTTTGGTGACTTATTTGGATCTGTGGTTTGGCATACGTTTTTGTGGACTGTTGCTTGGATTTTGCTTCGGATTTTTCTCAAAATGTCTGACTAGCTGCGAAGTTAGAAGATGTGTGAATGAGGGTTGTTTGGTGAGACTACCGAAAGTGTCGTTAGATCCTCACAATGTATTCAAGAGGTGTAGGGGGTATGAATGCTCTAGAAATAACACTTGTAATGAATGCGTGAATATGAATGAGGAAGAATGGAAGACTCTAGATTCCTACTTAAGGAAACTAGAGAGAGATAGGGTTAGAAAAGCTGCCTCTAGAAGTCTGAGTAGATCTCGCTCTAACGAGCCATTTAGTATAACTAACCCCCAATTAATTGCTTCCTCACATGCAGTATCACCTTCTCCCGTAGCAGATAATGCAAATTCTGCTACGGAGATTGCAAATCTGAAGACCGCATTAAGAAGGATGGAGCTTAAAATGCAAGCTCTTCAAGGTAAGACTGTGGAAAGTGACGTAAGTGTCCCCAGTGTAGTGGAGGGTGCGTCTGATCGGCTCTGTCTCGCTCCCAGGCCTAGACCTCTTCCAAGCTCCCCAGGCCCAGAGGAGAAGGAATGTCGACAGCCGTACGGAGGTTATGGAGAATCCCCACCAATCAGGCGTCCCCTCGGCAGAATCTGTAGCATCCCAGACTGCCAAGGATCGCCATTGGGGAAAGGCATCCTAAAAGAGTGCTTTTCGTCATCCGATTCGTCTCTCCCGCAGAAGTGAATGGATTTCTGATGAAACTATCTTGTCGATCAAGAAGAGGATTGGAAGCGCCGCCACGCTGGACTCGGAGCCCGGAACGTTTCCCGGAGGATTCTCCTTGTGAGAGGAAGAGAGCCAAGAGGACATGGAATTCTCCTGCTCTAAAATCACGATCTCCTACGCCTTCCAGAGCGCATTCTCCTATTCCTGATAGGGAAAAGGAACAAACAGCGACAGATATCCTACTTAAAATGCAAGAGCAGATATCTTCATTAGTAGGAGTATTAAGAAAAGACCCTCCCAGGAAAAAGACACTTTTCTTCCTGTTAAGAGATCTCGTCCGGTGGGCGTTCCGGACTCCAGGCTCCTCTCCTCTACTCCTCGTCCAAGAACAGACACGATAACGGAAGAACGGACAGAAACTCATAGACTTGGAACGTCAGATATGGACAGTGACAACGAGTGTCCGAGTCGGACAGATCCAGCCAGGCGCTCGGCGCCAGAAGTGGACGACTCGGACAGGAAAAAAGTGTCCTACGCGGACGGCGCCAAACAGACACCAGACGCGGACAGCCCGGACAGGCAGGAAATTATAATATTGCAGACAGCTACGACCAGGTCGCCAAGCGCCAGAGATATGGACAACCTGGACAAGGCGGACAGCCTGGACAGGAAAAACTGTCGTACGCAGAAGGCGGACAAGATGGACAGGCAAGAGTGTCAAACTGGGACGACAACAGCCAGGCGCCAAGTTCCAAATGTGGACAACTCGGACAGACGACACTGTCCGAAGCGGACAGAGACATCCAGGCACGAGGAACGAACCAAGCTTTCGGCGCCAGGCGCCAGGATTTACTTCAAGGAAATCATACAGAGAAGTCAACCAGGAGGCTCTCTTTATGATTTTGACCAGGAACAGGTTTCTCTGGACAAGGGCGCAAGATGTCGCACAGGCGGCTGTCGTCCTTGTCATGATATATCTGTTGCTGGTGGAAGTTTGTCGCAAGCACAGCCTTCTCCTGACAGGGATGCAAGATGTCACACAGGCGGCCGTCATCCTTGTCAGGAGGGCTTCGAGATGACCAGGCTTTTTCGCGGGATCGGAATTCGCCTGACAGGGACACAAGATGTTGCACAGGCGGCCGTTGCCCTTGTCGGGAGGGATCTGACCCTGCTAAAAACCCTTCACCTTGCGAGAAGAGACGCTCTCCCTCGGCTGATAATGATTCTCCTGTGGAACTTGAATTAGAAGATGTCTGACACGGAAGGTCAAAAGGGAGCGGGACTCTCGGACTACAAATCTTTGGCAGCTCTTTTGCTCCAAGAATTTGGAGATTCTCTGAGTCCTGCCGCCCCTCCGTCTTCTCGGTCGCGTTTCACAAGCACGAAGACCTCAAAATCGTCTTTCTTCCATGAAGAAAGCTTTGCGGTCTTTTGGAAATTGGCTCAGCTCCAGGGAGGAGGCGGGAAAGACTGTCTTTGCCTGCCCTCCCTCCAGACTTTCTGGAAGGGAGGGGGGTATTTGGTATGAGACAGGCGAAGCGATGGGACTCGCCCTCCCAGCTTCTGCTGAAGCAGATTTCTCAATGCTTGTGGACGCGTCGAGGAGACAGTCCCTCTCTTCAGCTAAGACAACGTGGGGAATGTCTGAAATGGATCATCACCTCAAGGGATTGTTTCATGTCTTGGAAGTTTTTAACTTTCTGGACTGGTCCCTTGGGGTGATGGCCAAGAAGACACAGGACAATGAATGCCTGAGCCCCGAAGTCCTTAATAGTATTTTGGCTTGCATGGACAGGGCGGTGCAAGACGGATCTTTGGTGGGGAAGTGGCCTCCCTATTCGGAGCGGGAATACTTAAGAAGAGAGCTGTATTCAGTTCTTTTCTTACTAAAGCTGTCTCGCTGGTACAGAGGTCGTCCCTACTGTACGCCCCTCTGTCAACCAGCTTTTTCCCTTCTCAGTTAGTGAGAGATATCTCTCACTCACTTACTGAGAAGGCGACACAAGATCTGCTGGTCCAGTCGACCAAAAAGGCGAGACCAGCTGTTCCCGCTACGAAGGAGACACGGAACCCAAAGCCGCCCTTTCGAGGGAGTTCGTCTTCCCGGCCCTCCTTTAGGAAGAGAGGAGCGGAAAGGAGAGGTAGGGCTTCTGCCTTTAGACCTACCAAGAAAAACAAGTGAAGTTTCAAGTCCTCCAAGCACCAGTAGGCGCCAGACTTCTGAAGTTCTCAGAAGAATGGGCGTTGAGAGAGGCGGACACCTGGTCCCTCTCTATAGTAAGTAAAGGATATTAATAAACATTACCTTAATATAATTTATCTAGCCCTAAATCCCAAAAAACCGCACCAAAATTTACCACATTGGCAACCCTGTTACCTCCTATTCTGTCCGCCAGTTGGCAACACTGTCGTTGACAGATACGAAAACCTTCCCTCTAATCAGTTGTTAACGAGCGCCCGTGTTGTTTACATCACGGCCGCTCTTTATAAATTTCCTTAAACATTTTTTTTGTGCCTTTAAAGCTTTCATTATTTGTTAAATGAGACTTTATATGAATTACACTCACGCATTACATCACGAAATAGTGAATTAACTTTGATTTCTGTTGTGGTTCTTATCTTAAATTACGAACTTTTGCGCGACCGGAACTACTGACCTGTCCAATTCTACAATGGATTACCAAGAAATTTCGATGCTTCCTTCTGCCAGCAACATCAGGAACTGCCCGGTTTTGTGGGACAAGGATGAGTAGCAGGGAGTATGAACCCATGACATTTGTAGCTCTTGTCGTGGACAGGTTTGTGACTTGACTTCTCGTTGTGACGTATGTAAGCCCTGGTCTGACGAGGATATGACTGCTTATATGAAACGCCAAACAATCTTGCAGCGTAAAAGATCGGTTAAGGAGAAAAAAGAAATCGATTGCTAAAACTGTAGTCTAACGAATTCTTTGACTTGGGCGCTCCATGATTCTGGCTCTTCGGTTTCGGTATCGTACGACTCCGATTCCGAATTAATTGATGCTTTGCCCCTGTACAACCGGTAATTAGTGAAGTTATTTCTGATGTAGATTCGAAGATTTTGGCAATGGAAACTACCTGGAAACAGAATTTTAAGAAATTACAGCTTAGTCTAGATAGAGATATTTCTGCTAAGTTTAACAATCTGTCAGAGAATTTTCAAGAAGCCTTTACTAGAATGTCTAACACACTTTTAGATTCATTTTCAGCTCCTCGTCAGGTACCTGTCGGACAGCACCATGGGTAACGGTGCGACAGATACCCCCCCGGCTTGTGAACCCCGTCGTGCGAAGGCCTAGGGGGAGGGGGGAGGCCGGTCCGGGCATGGTGCCTAACGAATCTTTACCCAACGTGTTCCCCTGTTAGTCCCGTAACAGTGCCAAAGGGCGCTTATTTAGGAGAAGGGGGGAGGGATATTAGTGTCAGACCTAAGATAGCTAGTCGTCAGGATTTTACTCTTCAGAGGAAGTTTTTTCTAAGTTAGGATCTGACGATGATGATGATGATGACGCGGATTCGTGTGATGTTGATGTTTCCTCGAATGGATGTCATGATGTAGAATTCAAGAAACTTTTTTTATTTAATTTTGAGTTTTCTTCCTCAGGCGAGGCCTAAAGAGCAGAAGCAGCCTCCGCCTCGTTGTATTACAGAAGGGATTTTTCTTGATGGTCCTGTTCCGGTCACGGGCAATTTTTAGTTTTCCCTTTGCCCAGAGGTTCGCGAGAGTGAGGGCGGACGTTGCCGCTAAACTTTCGAAGGTGATCGGGGAAGGGAAGAGGAAGCTCTCTTCTCTTCTACGACACCGGAGAGGAGTTTACCAGGTGGCGGATGATTCTTCATTCTCTTGACCCCCCAAGCCAATTCTGATTTTGTCCGACTTTCAAGTCAACCCTTGCCTTCTAGGCTTCGGTCTCTGTCTCAATTAAAGATTTTATTGCTATGGAGGCTGTTATGAGCTCCTTACAAGAAGCTCAATCCTTCAATATGTGGGTCCTCGGAGGTCTTTTAATGTATATCAAGGACTCCGGGTTTGTTTCCTCCTGATGCTCCTCTTTTTGAGAAATTCTGCTCATCCATTTCAATCGCTTCTGTACATCAGAACGAGCTTGCTGCTTCAATGCAGGCCTTTCTTGTTTCTCTCAAGGCGTAACCTGTATTTGTCGCAGTTACCTCCTCTGTATCGGAGATTCAGAGAACCCGTCTGTTGTCCTCTTCTCCTTTTGGCGATTTCCTTTTCGATATTTCTGTGCTTTCTGAGGTTTTGAAGGAACATCAAGGTGATGCCTCTTCCCAAGCTCACTGGGCCTTATCAAGAGCTTTTCCTCTGGTCTTCCTCCCGTTCCTTCAAGGAGTAAGCTTAAGTGTTTTTAGGACCAGAATCTGTACCTTCTGCTCCAGCCCAACAACTCCTTCTGGCTCTTTTTTCCAGAGTACATCTCAGGTTGCTGGTGCCTCTTCTTCATCCTCTGGTGCTCACGCCCTTTGAAACGCGGGAGAGGTTCTTGGCGTGGCTCCAAGGGCAGAGAAAGAGCTCAACCTCCATGGAGGGACCTTCTTCTTACTTCTTCTTCTTCTTCCTTGTCTCTGCGTAAGAATTTTCGAAGTAGGAGTCATCACCTCGCCTGGTGACCGCAGTAGGAGCTTGTCTCTCCCGCCATTGGTCAGCTTGGCAGGGGAGAGCGGTGGATGCTTGGGTGGTGGAGGTCCCTGAGGAAGGTTACGAGATCCCTTTTGTTTCGAGCCTCCACTTTCCAATCGTCCTCTCGAGTTCAGCAGTTATTCCCCTCACTCAATCAGGTCAAGCCTTGGAGAAGGAGCTTTCGGCCCTCTTGGTAGAAGGATGCCATAGAGCGAGCTCCTCCTTCTCCCGGGTTTTACTCTCGGATGTTTGTAGTTCTAAAGGCCTCGGGGGCCTGGCGCCCCATCATAGATCTTTCGGTTTTGAACAAGTTCATTCTAAAGTCCAAGTTCAGGATGGAGACGGTCCAGACTGTTCTTTCATCCGTCACGGAGGGGGACTGGATGATTTCCATCGATCTGCAGGATGCTTATGCTGCAAATCCCCAATCCATCCAAGAAGCAGACCTTACCTTCTTTGGTTTTTTTCACGGACTCGGGAGTTTTTCCAGTTCAAGACCCTTTGTTTCGGCCTCACCACTGCTCCACAGGTCTTTTCTCGGGTGATGGCTCCTGTTTCAGCTATTCTGCATCAGTTAAATGTAAGGATGCTTCGGTATCTGGACGATTGGCTAGTCCAGGCCGAATCTCTAGAGAAATGTCTCCGGTCGAGGGAGATAGTTCTGTCTCTTTGTGTCGAGTTGGGCATTCGTGTCAACTTCGACAAGTCCAATCTAATCCCTTGCCAGATCATGACTTATCTGGGGATTGTTTTGAATTCCCAGATTTTGAGGGCTTCTCCCGCTCAGAAACGGATAGACAAGCTCTGAGTCTGATCGAAGAATTTTTGTCCTCCGTAACGCAGCCAGTTCTCTTTGGAGGTCTCTCCTGGGCCATTTGTCATCCCTCATCCAACTGGTTTCCCGGAGGTCGTCTCAGAATGAGGTCCCTTCAGTCGACACTTCGCCAGTCATGGGATTTCGTGTCCGAGGACATGATAGTCGCCTCTTCTCCACAATGTCGGAAGGATCTCCGTTGGTGGAGTGCAAGTTCACCGCCTCAAGTCAGGGACATCTCTTCTTTCGTTCCTCCGGACCTAATGTTTTTGGTCAGACGCCTCGGATCAAGGTTGGGGCGCACACCTGGGCTCCGAAGCCGCTTCGGGCCTTTGGTTAGAGGAGGAGAGGAGCATGTCAATAAATTGAGGGAACTGAGGGCAGTGTACCTAGGCCTTCTTTCATTTCAGGAACAAAACTGTTGGAGTCGGTTGTCGCGATCTTTGTCGACAACACCACAGCAGTCTCGTACTTGAGAAACCAAGGCGGCACACAGTCGGATCTTCTCACTCAAGAAGCCCGATCATCCTGTGTTGGGCAGAAGACAGGGGATTACGTTGGTCCCTCAGTTTATCCTGGGCCATCACACGTCTTAGCAGACGCCTTGTCGAGACCGAACGAAGTTCAAGGTCAGAGTGGACACTTTGCCAGGAAGTCTTCGACAGCCTCAGGAAGAAATGGCCTGTCACAGTCGATCTGTTTGCTGAATTTTCGGTGCCAGATATTCTTCGCCCCTTACCAGACTCCTCAGAGTGCCGGGACAGACTCTCTTTTGCAGGACTGGGAGGGACTTCAAGCCTATGCTTTTCCTCCGTTCTCTCTGGTGAGGTCAGTCCTCAACAAAGTGAGGGCAACCAAGCGTCTGGATCTCACCTTGATCGCCCCCTTCTGGCCACAGAAGGAGTGATTTCCCGACCTTCTGGAAGCACTGGTGGAACCCCCCATTCGCCTGCCAGAGAGACCAGATCTTCTCAAACAACCCCATTTTCATCGGTTCCATCAGAGGCTCCACATGCTTCATCTTCATGCCTGGAGACTGTCAGGAGGTTCTCCAAGCACGAAGGGTTCTCCTCCAGAGTGGCGCGACAGTTGGCTCTTGCCAGGCGGCAATCAACCAGAGTAAATTTATCAGGCTAAATGGTCGGTTTACAGACGTTGGTGTAAGTCTCAAGGACATTCTTACCGAAAGTAGCGGAGTTTTTAGTTCATTTACATCATGACAAGGGCCCTGTCACCTTCGTGCATTAAGGGTTATAGGTCTATGCTTTCCTATGTTTTTAAGGCAAGGCTTCCTGAGATCTCTTCATCTTATGTCATTAGAGATTTACTTCGATCTTTTTTCCCTATCTCGACCCAGGCCGCAGTGTTCGCCTCCGACATGGGACGTTAACAAAGTCCTTCAAGCCTTAAGGTTCCCTCCGTTTGAGCCTCTGAATCTGCCAAATTTAGGGACCTCTCTTCTAAGACACTCTTCCTTGTCTCACTGGCTACAGCCAAGAGGGTGGGTGAACTGCAAGCACTCTCTTTTCTGGTTGCCAGATCTGGACAAGACATGATTTTGTCATACCTTCCTGAATTTGTCGCAAAGACTGAATCGTCTGATAATCCCATTCCCAAGGTCTTTCGTACTGAAGTCGCTGGTCGACTTTGTTGGTAATTTAAATGAGGAATTAGTTCTTTGCCCTGTTAGGGCGCTCTCATGTTATTTACGCCGCACGAAGGACATTCAGGGTCGTCCCCGTCATCTGTTTGTTTCACCCCGAAATGTCAAGAGACCTATTTCAAAGAATGGTGTATCCTTTTTTCTCAGAGATCTGATCGTTAAAACTGGTGGTTCGGCTGCTGGGGAAGACCAGACGCCGAGAGCACACAGTATTAGAGCAGTTGCTACATCAGTAGCTTTTATGAAGAACGTCTCAGTCGCCAAGGTGCTTGAGGCGGCGACTTGGCGTTCTAATTCTGTTTTTGCCTCTTTTTACTTGAGGGATATTTCTCTAGTTCTAGGCGACCTTCGTTCTTTGGGCCCGTTGGTGATGGCAGGACAGGTCGTCAGACAGAGAATTAGGTAGTCTTCCCTGTTTTACGTTTGGTTTGCTACCTGTATATTATTCATTAATTTTGTTTTGTTTGTTGTATATATTTTTTTGTTTTTGTATTATAACCCATGGCAGTTTTTGACGTAGTTATAATGGGAATTAGGCATTTGGTATTTAGTGTTTTTGATGACAAGGACTGACTGCTTGGCACTCATGCTGCTTCCATTTTCAGTGTGAAATGGTTCCAGCCACTGGGTTGTCGGCACTGGCGACTACGCTTCTCTCAGAGTCGATGCTGACCTAGGACTAGCCACTGGTTCGCTTGTCCTGACGACTCCTGCTTCTTCCACTGTCCTGACAGGGAATTAGTCGATGGATCGTCTGCTGTCATCTGGTGACTCGCTCACCATCTACTTTTTTGTCTCACCTGTCTTCTCAGAGTCAGACACTCGTGGAGATCGGGCGACATTTAGTAGCCCTGAGTTTCTTGTTGACGAAGTCGGTTGCGTTGATACACCCCTGATGATCGTGTAACATGAGACCAGGTTGACTGTCAGGCATTCGTCCTTCGGGACTGAATCGCCTTTTTGCTCCGCGCTCCTTTCTCTTGGCACCAGAAAGCTCGAGTTAGGAGTTGCTCATGAGCCGATTCGTTGCTGGCGGACTTCGGGGGGGGGGTTGCATTGATACACCCCCAAGGTTTGCTTAGCTTTGAATCGCCCAGACAGTCCAGACACTCATCCTTTAGGGAAAGAATAGTGCTTGATAGTCTTCAGGGTGCAGCCTTGCTGTCCGCAATTCGTCTTGACTGGTCACCTGGTCGGTCACCTGACTTTAGTACAGACGGACTGACTATGCACTTACTCCTTGTCCTGTGCTACCGCAGTTGGTGGCATTATGGTAGGAGACTTTGAGTTGTTAGTATCTTTGACCTTGGGTTGAGTTTTGACTGCCTATGATATATATTTCTTTGTTTGTTTTCTCCTATTCTGTCCGAAGGGGAAATTGTATTCAGATTCCCTCCTCCTTTTCAATGTGGTTAATCGGGCTAGATAAATTATATTAAGGTAATGTTTATTAATATGGAATTTTTATTCTAAAATTAATATTAATAATACTTACCTGTATAATTTATCTAGTCCCACCCATCCTACCCCACGATCTGCCTATCACAACTGATTTGAGGGAAGGTTTTCGTATCTGTCAACGACAGTGTTGCCAACTGGCGGACAGAATAGGAGGTAACAGGGTTGCCAATGTGGTAAATTTTGGTGCGGTTTTTGGGGAGGGATTTAGGGCTAGATAAATTATACAGGTAAGTATTATTAATATTAATTTTAGAATAAAAATTCCATATCTCATCCCCTTCAGAGACAGGCCTCCCTTGACGTCTACCCCAAGGGAAACTGTTGGCGAAGTACACGGACCCTGTCAAGAGAAGACCCTGCTTCAGCTAGTAGAACAAATATTGGAGAGGGAGACCATAGAATTAGTACAGGACCCACACTCTCGGGGCTTTTTGGTTTTACAATCGACTGGTTCCTCGTACCAAAAGCCTCGGGGGGTGGAGACCTGTCCTGGATGTGAGCGCACTGAACCGATTCGTGGAGAAACAGAAGTTCTCCATGGAAACTTCCAACTTTGTTCTTGCTGCTCTACGTCCAGGAGGTTGGATGGTCTCCTTGGACCTACAGGACGCATATTTTCACGTCCCCTGCATCCTTCGTCGAGGAAATACCTGCGGATTCATGATGCAGGGCAGGGTTTTTCAATTCAGGGCTCTGTGCTTCGGCCTGTCTACGGCTCCTCAAGTGTTCACGACCCTGATGAGGAACGTAGCACGATGGCTTCATCTGGATGGGGGTGAACACATCCCTTTATTTGGACGACTGGCTAAATAAGGGCCAAAACGAAACAACAGTGTTTGGAGGACTTGGAAAAGACTTTGGATCTCGTTCGATCACTTGGACTGCTCGTGAACCTCGAGAAGTCTCAGATGATCCCCAGCCAGAATATTGTCTGTCTGGGGATTCAGATGGATTCTCGGGGTTTTCGAGCGTTTTCCGTCGCAAGACAGAATTGCTCGAGGCTTGGAAAAGTCTCAAACCTTCTTAGGGAAAGAACGAAGCTCAGCGAGGGAATGGTTAAGTCTTCTGGGCACCCTTTCGTCGCTGGAGCAGTTCGTTTCCCTAGGGAGGCTCAATCTGAGACCTCTGCAGTTTTACGCTGCAAAGGATGTGGAACCGAAAGAAAGGGATCTTCGGATTCATTTCCCATCCAACAAGAGATCAAGTCACACCTGAAGTGGTGGTTAACCCCTCTTCGAAAGAACGAAGGAAATATCCCTCTTGATTTGGAACCCTCTCCTAGTGTTGTTTTCTGTACGCCTCGGAAATGGGATGGGGAGCAACACTAGGAAAGAAGGAAGTGTCAGGCACCTGGACAAAAGGAACGGTGTCCTGGCTATAAATGTGAAGGAACTTATGGTGTTCATCTAGCCTTGAAGAACTTCGAGTCGGAGGTCAGAGGCCGTGGTAGTCCAGGTAAACTCGGACAATACCACGGCTCTGGCTTACATACAAGATAGCGAGAGACCTCTTGATATGGGCAGAGAAACGGGGCCTTGTGCTACTGACGAGGTTTATTCAAAGAACCAAGAATGTAAGAGCAGACAGACTCAGCAAGAAGAACCAGGTCGCTTCCAACAGAGTGGACCCTCCACTCAGAAGTCTGCGGAAAGCTCTGGTCCCTCTGGGGGAAGCCTCAGATAGACCTGTTTCGCCACGTTCCTCTCCAGAAGGATGGATGGAAACTTTTGCTCCATAGTGGAAGATCCCAGAGCAATAGCAATAGATGCCCTTCTCATGGACTGGTCGGGCATAGATGCCTCTCTGGATGGTCGGGCTAGATGCCTAGCTTTTCCCCCATTCAAGATCCTTGGGGAAGTGCTAAGGAAGTTCGTTCCTCGGAGGCAAAGAACTAACGCTCATCGCCCCCTTTTGCCTGCTCAAGATTGGTTCACAGAGGTACTGGAATGGACGGTGGACTTCCCCAGATCTCTTCCCGAAAGGACAGATCTGCTCAAACAAACAACCCCACTTCGAGAGTATCACGGAAACCTCCCCGCTCCTCTCCCTGACTGCCTTTCGACTATCGAAAGACTTGTCAGAGCGAGAGGCTTTTCTCGAAAAGCTGCTAAAAGCTGCGAGCGCGATTGCCCAGAGCCGCAGATCCTCGACTCTGTGGGTTTATCAATCGAAGTGGGAAGTCTTCCGTAGATGGTGTAGGTCGAAGAAGCTGTCCTCTTCCAATACCTCTGTGACTGATATTGCTGATTTTCTTCTCTTCCTACAAGAAGAATCACGCTTAGCCGTTTCGACCATTAAGATTCAGGAGCATGCTCTCAGCTGTATTCAGAAAGAGGGGCCTGAGCATAGAGGATAACAAGGATCTCCATGATCTGATACGATCCTTTGAAACTACAAAGACTAAGTCCTCTCTCCCACCAAGTTGGAATCTTGATGTGGTCCTCCAGTTCCTCTCTTCGGATAGGTTCGAACCTCCGCATAAAGCATCTTTTAGAGACCTCTCGAGGACGTGCATTTTTCTCTTGGCCCTCGCAACTGCCAAGAGGGTCAGTGAAATACATGCATTGGACTCTCGGGTAGGTTTGTTTTAAAGGAGATTCTACAGTTGTCTCTTTCCAACTCTGTTTCTGGCTAAAATGAGAACCCTTCTAAACCTTGGCCCAGAGTTTTGAGGTCAAGGGACTCTCTCCTCTTGTAGGTAGAGAGCCGGAAGAGTCAACTTCAGGGTTGCAATCAGAGTCTATGGTGTGCGGTAAGGGACCCGAAGAAACGAATGTCGAAGAACGCATTAGCGTTCTCTACGTTAGAAATGTAATAACGGAGGCTCATAATGCGTTCTTCGTTAGAAGTGTAAATAACGGAGGCTCACATGAAATGCCAAGAGAAGCCTTGAAGCTGCTTAGGGTTAGAGCACATGAAGTACGTGCAGTTTGCGACTTCCCTAGTCTTTAATAGGAATATGTCAATGAAAGACATCTTAGCAGCAACGTATTGGCGATGCAACTCGGTGTTTGCTTCCCATTACTTAAAAGACGTCAGAGTGACATACGACAAGTGCTTTTCTCTTGGACCTTATGCATCAGCGGATACTGTGCTAGGACAGGAAACTGGTACTGATCCTTAAATAATTAATGTTTTTTAAAATATGTAACTGACCTATACGTAGCTATATTCTCTGACGTCATGATGTCACAACAGACTTTTCAAAACTCGTGGCAATCGCTGACTGTCGGTCAGGTGATCGTTACCTGTACGCCCTCTAGATAGTTACCTGGAAACCTCAGATTTTCTCTGTCGCCCGAGCTGGCAACTTCGTCATTGTGGGCTCCTCGATAGGTCTTTCGTACTCGCTAGAGTATTTCATCGCTTGGTGAAGTATTTTATTGGTTTTCGCTGTTGTTGACTTGGATTGATTTTGGATTTGTTTTTGGATTACTCAATTAACAATGTCGGACTCGGGAGTTGTTTTTATAGAGTCTGCTGTAAAGGGGGGTGTAGGGTTAGAATTCCCAAGCTTCTCTTGATCCCCACACACTTTGTGTGAATTGTAGGGGTAGAATTTGCACTTTTTAGAATAGATGTGATGAGTGCTTGATTTTGTACATGAACTTTCCTGTCAGACATATACTTAGCTTACGTCTCTGACGTCACGACAGAATTCAAAACTCGCGGCAAACGCGACAGGTAGGTCAGGTGATCTACCTTACCCGCCGCTGGGAAGCGGGTGTAAGAAACCAACGTACCTTTCTTGCCAGATTTTTTCTGTCGTCGGTGTCGACACCACCTGTTGTCAGGTACCATCTTGACAGTTGGATTCTTTTCTCTCGTTTTCGCCCTGGATTGTTTCTACGGACTTTTGGTGAAGTACCCGATCTTTTGGTTTGGCATTCGCGATTTGTGACCGTTATTTGACTTTTCTTTGGATTTTTTCTTTTGATTCATGATGTCTGATGTTGATACATAAGAAAACTGCTATGTTTAGAGTTTGTTGTATGACTGAGTGTAAGGTGAGGCTATACCGAAAGCTGCGGTAGACCCTCACACAGTATGTTTGAAGTGTAGAAGAATGCATGCCTTTAATAATCCTTGTAACGAATGTGAAAAGCTGAATGAGGATGAATGGAAGTCTTTGTCTTCCTACTTGAGGAAGCTTGAAAAGGATAAAGTTAGAAAGCTTCTTCTAGGAGCAGTAGTAGATCTCGCATTAGCGAGTTGGATATAGATAATCCTATTTTAGAAGTAGTCCTCCAGTTTCAGTTTCAGCTCCTGCTCCCTGCACCGAAGCCGAAGCATGCGCCTTCGGAAGTGGCCTCCATGAAAGCCACCATTCGCAGTATGGAGATGAAAAATTAAACATTTTAGAAGGTAAGAGTGATTCCAATAGTGATTTGTGCAGTGATCCCAGTGCAGTGGAGGGTGCGTCTGATCGGCTCCCTAATGCTTCCAGGCCTAGACCTCTTCCAGACTCCCAGTCCCAGTGGAGGAGGAAAGTCGAAAGCCGCAGGAAATGGTTAGGGAGCATCCCCACCGGTCAGGCGTCCCCTCGGTAGCTCCTGTTGATCGTTCCCAGGCTACCTTGGATCGCTCCAAGAGAGAAATCTTGCGCCAATGCTTCTCGTCTTTGCCTTCTCCTAAACGAGGATGGAGCTCTTCGGAAGCCTCGCGCCCTTCGAAGAGAGCCTGGAACGCTCCCTGCGCCACCCTTCCATCCAGCCCTGAAGTTTTTTTTCGGAAGAGCTAAAAGACCTGAGGTGGAAGCGAAGAAACGTAAGAGATCTCTGGAGTATCGTTCCCCGAGCAGAGATCGAGCCTCGTCACCTGTTCAAGAGTTTGTGATTCTCCTGCAAGGGTGTTGGCTAACCTTCAGGCGCAGATTTCGGCTCTGGCTGGCTCTCTTTGTGTGTCGTCTCGTCGTAGGAAGGACGTCTCGCTTCCTGTAAAGAAGTCCAGGCTCCCCTCTCTGACTCTCGCTATTCGACGGAAGCGGCCCGCTCGCCTGTGCGTACGGAGTCTCGCAGGAGACTTTCTGCTTCGGACAAGATCCCATCTGCGTCCAAGCGCCATTCGCCTGACAGACAGGATGTCTTTGTTTCTCCTTCGGACAAGGAGCAGGCTTCTCGTAGGAGATCTTCGCCCTACAGACGCTCTTCTCGAGACAGGATCGCTCCCCTTGACAGGCACCAAGAGCCTAGTAGGCGCTACTCGCCTCGTAGCCGCTCCTTGCCTCGCCTCCACTCTCCTGTTGACAAGCGCCCTAAATCGGACAGGCGCTCTTCGCTTGGACAGGCGTCAAGAGCCTGTTAGGCGCGTTTCTCCTGCCAGGCGCCCTTCACCTGACTTTCACTCTCCTCGAGTCAGGCGCCGAGATCATGGCAGTACGCTTCTCCCCTGGTAGGCGCTCTCCCAGTGGCGCTCGTCGCCAGAGAGCCTCTCCCCTCGTTTCAGGCGCCAAGAGCCTGGTAGCCGCATCTCTCATGGCAGGCGCTGCTCGCCTGGTAGCCGCTCTCCTTTGGATAGGCGCCAAGAGCCTGATAGAAGTTTTTCTATCAGGCTTACTCCTGTTAGGCTCCAAGAATCTGGAAAACGCCCTCCTCAAGACAAGAAGGATTTTGCGAGTAGACAAGTTTCCAGAAGTTTTTGTCTCCAAGAGTCAAACCTCACTCTTCAAGAGACTTTTCTAAAGGTAGCCGCGCCTCTAAGGATCATGAGGGCTCTTCTGATGACAAAGAACAGGATCCCTCGGAAGAAGAAGGACCAAAAGACTCCTCTGTTTTCCCTCGTATAAGAGGTTAACAGATTTGCTCCTTCAAGAGTTTGGAGATATCCTTTCTCCTGTGGCTCCTCCTTCTCCTCTTTCTTTGTTCTCCACTTCGAAGACTTCGAAGGTTTCATCTTGTTTAAGGATGAAACCGACTATTTCAATGAAGAAGGCACTTAGAGGTTTTGGGGAATGGCTCCTTGCTAAGGAAGAGAAAGGGAAGATTGTTTTCTCTTTCCCTCCTTTTAAACTGACTGGCAGATTAGGATTCTGGTTCGAATCAGGGGAACCTTTAGGCCTCGCTCTCCCTTCCTCTGCTGACTCGGACTTCTCTTCACTGGTGGATTCCGCTCGTCGATCTGCCCTCCTGTCTGCCAAGACTACGTGGGGATGAACGAACTTGACCACCTACTGAAGGGAATGTTCCGAGTCCTGGAAGTTTTCAACTTCCTTGACTGGTCTTTAGGAGTTTCTGGCTTAGAAGACCCAGACCCCGGATTCCCTGTCTCCTGAAGATCTTAATTGCGTCCTCACTTGTATGGACAAAGCAGTGAGAGACAGCTCGAGTGAAGTCTCTTCACTGTTTGGAGCCGGAGTGATAAAGAAGCGGTCGGTTTACTGTTCATTTCTCACGAAGGCAGTTCGCATGCACAAAGGGCCTCACCTTCTTTACGCTCAGCCTCTCTCCTCTGCTTTTCCCCAAGAAAATCATTCAGGATGTCTTGAGTGCCCTTTCAGCCAAGGCTACTCAGGACATGTTAGCCCAGTCGGCCAGGAAACCTCGCTCTGTCTTCCAACCCAAGACCAAGAAAGAGACTCCTCTGAGGCAGGAGCCCTTTCGAGGAGGACCCACTGCCAGAGTTTCTTCAACCAGAGGATCTAGACCTTTTAAGAGAGGTAAAACCTTCTCTAGGTCAATCAGAGGCAAGAAATAGCAATCAAGGACTCCAGACATCAGTGGGTGCCAGACTACTGAAATTTGCCGACGTCTGGGCCCACAGAGGGGCAGACAATTGGTCCCTATCGATTGTCAGCAAGGATATCTCATTCCCTTCTCGTCAAGGCCACCATTGACGACGACTCCGAGGGAGTTGGTGGCCAAGTACAAGGATCCCATCATGAATCAAGCCCTTTCTCTAGCAGTAGATCTGATGCTAGAGAAGGAGGCTATAGAACTAGTGGAAGATCCCCGCTCTGCGGGTTTTT
>NC_061107.1:103399689-103424689 GCF_015104395.2 Macrobrachium nipponense
GATATTGTTAGTATACAATAAAGTTTTGTACATACTTACCCGGCAGATATATACTTAGCTATAGTCTCCGACGTCCCGACAGAATTCAAAACTCGCGGCACACGCGACAGGTAGGTCAGGTGACCAGCCCACTCCCGCCGCTGGGTGGCGGGACTAGGAACCATTCCCGTTTTCTAATCAGATTTTCTCTTCCACCTGTCTCCTGAGGGGAGGCTGGGCGGGCCATTAATCGTATATATCTGCCGGGTAAGTATGTACAAAACTTTATTGTATACTAACAATATTTTTGTACATGCAACTTCCCCGGCAGATATATACTTAGCTGATTGACACCCTTGGTGGAGGGCAAGAGACAGCTACGTAATAAATATTTATGAATATAAAAACGGGGAAACAACATACGTTGTAGGTATATTAAAAAAAACAACCTTGGTTCCTACCTGATATGGAAGAAGACTTCACTGATACTGTCTATGAGTCTGCTTGCCACCAGAGTTTCAGAGAGGATGAGACCTGTGACTGATAACCCTTTCGGATCATGCCAATGGGGGCTTACCCGCTTACATGGCAGAGCCTTTTGTTGGATCGTACCAATGGGGGCTGACCCACTTACATGGCAGAACCTTGACCTGTATCATACCAACGGGGGCTAACCCTCTTACATGATAGAGCTTTAGGTAACTAAGACACTACAAGGAGCATAACAACCAATCCCGACCACCTGACCACAATAACATGTTAGAACTACGATCTGGAAGGGGTCAACTCCTGAACCCTCTTTCAATCGACCAAATAAACGCACCAAAAACCATTAAAAACCCTAACATAATAAAGCTAAAAAGGATTGGGTTCAGCTCCCTGTCCCAGCAACGAATCCGCAGATACGTAAGCTCCTAGAGTAAAGCATTTGTCATACGTAACTTGAATGTCTCTCAAGTAATGAGATGCAAAGACTGAATTGCATCTCCAAAAAGTCGACTCAACGAGAGTCTGTATAGACAAGTTCTTGTGGAACGCTAAAGAGGTAGCGACTGCTCTTACCTCGTGAGCTTTAACTCTAAGGTGGTCCAGTTGTTCTTCTTTACACGCTAAATGGGCTTCCTTGATTACATCTTTGATGAAGAACGCCTGAGCATTTTTTGAGATCTGTCTTTTGGGATCTCTAACTGAGCACCATAAGCTATCCTTATTCCCCTTCAGTTTGTTCTTCCTCTCAAAGTAAAACTTAAGGCTTCTAACTGGGCAAAGAGCCCTTTCTTGTTCTGTTCCCACTAGAGACGAAAGTCCTTTTACCTCGAAGGTTCTAGGACAAGGTTTCGAAGGGTTTTCATTCTTCGCTAGAAACAGTGGTTTGAAGGAACAAAAAGCCGAGTCGTTCCTGAAGCCAACATTATGCTCTAAGGCTTGTAGCTCGCTTACCCTTTTTGCTGAGGCTAGCGCGACAGGGAATAACGACTTCCTTGTTAAATCTCTAAACGTAGCCTTACGTGGAGGTTCAAATTTGGGGGTCATCAAGTACTTTAAGACCACATCCAGGTTCCAACTTGGTGCTCTTAATGATTTTAGTCTTCGGCGTCTCGAAAGATCTAATCAGATCATGCAGATCTTTGTCTTCTGAAATGTTAAGGCCTCTATGCCTGAAGACTGACGAAAGCATACTTTTATAGCCCTTAATCGTAGCGACTGCTAGATTACCTTTCTCCTTCAAGTAAAGGAGGGAATCAGCTATATCTGTCACAGAGGTACTGGAAGAGGATATTTTCTGAGTTCTACACCATCTGCGAAACACATCCCACTTCGACTGGTAAACTTGAATAGTAGATGGCCTCCTTGCTCTTGCAATAGCTTTCGCAACTTCTCGAGAAAAACCTCTCGTTCTGACAAGTCCTTCGATAGTCTGAAGGCAGTCCGAACGAGAGCGGGCAGGTTTTTGTGATACCTGTTGAAGTGGGGTTGTTTGAGAAGATCGCTCCTGTTTGGGAGAGATCTCGGAAAGTCTACTATCCATCCCAGTACCTCTGTGTACCAGTTTTGCGCTGGCCAGAACGGGGCTATGAGGGTCAGTTTGGCTCCCTCTGCTGCTGCAAATTTTCTCACCACTTCTGAGACGATCTTTAACGGTGGAAAAGCATATCCGTCTATTCCGGACCAATCGAGGAGAAGGCCGTCCACTGCAACCGCCCTTGGGTCGGAGATCGGGGAGCAGTAATTTTCCAGCCTGTTGTTCCAATGGGTGGCAAATAGATCTATATTTGGTCTCCCCCAGAGGTTCCATTGTCTGTTGCATACCTCTTGATGTAAGGTCCATTCTGTAGGCAGCACTTGGTCCTTCCTGCTCAGAAGGTCGGCTCTTACATTTTTCTCTCCTTGAATGAATCTTGTCAGGAGAGTGATCTTTCTCTCTTCTGCCCAAAGCAGTAATTCTTTTGCCTTTTCGTAAAGGGAGAACGAGTGCGTCCCTCCTTGCTTCCTGATGTAAGCTAAGGCTGTTGTATTGTCCGAATTGATCTGCAGGACTGAACCTGAGATCTGAGCCTCGAAGTGTATGAGAGACAGGTGAATCGCTGTCAATTCCTTTAAATTTATGTGCCAGGACACCTGTTCTCCCCGCCAGGTGCCTGACACTTCTCTCGTCCCCAGAGTGGCTCCCCAACCCGAATCTGAGGCGTCGGAATATAACACTAGCCGAGGGTTCAGAACGTGAAGGGATACTCCTTCGTTGAGCCTGCACGGATTCATCCACCAAAGAAGGTCCTCCTTTATTTTCTTCGAAATCTGGAAGGAATCGGACAGATTTTGGGACTTCTGATCCCAATGTTCTCTTAGGTAGAACTGTAAAGGCCTTAGGTGAAGCCTTCCTAGAGAAATTAACTGTTCCAACGAGGAAAGGGTCCCCAGAAGACTGATCCATTCCCTCGCGGAACATTGTTCTTTCTCTAGGAAGGTTGCTACTTTTTCCAAGCAGCGGTTCTGTCTTTCCTGTGATGGAAATACATGAAAACCCTGAGAATCCATCCGAATCCCCAGATAAACAATGTTCTGCTGGGGAATCATCTGGGATTTCTCGAGGTTTACTAACAGTCCCAAGGACTGTGTTAACTTCAATGTCAGATTTAAGTCCTCCAGACATCTGACTTGCAACTGTGCTCGTATCAGCCAATCGTCTAGATACAAGGATATTCGAATCCCTTCGAGATGAAGCCAGTGCGCCACATTTTTCATCAGTCCTGTGAACACTTGAGGGGCTGTTGAGAGTCCGAAGCATAGCTCCCGAAATTGAAAAACTCTTCCTTGAGCCATAAACCTGAGGTATTTCCTGGAAGACGGGTGTATTGGCACGTGGAAATACGCATCCTGCAGGTCCAGGGATACCATCCAGTCCCCTGGACGAAGGGCTGCTAAAACCGAGGATGTCGTCTCCATCGTGAACCTCCTCTTTGCTACGAACACGTTCAGGGCGCTCACGTCCAGAACTGGCCTCCAACCTCCTGAACTTTTCGGAACCAAGAACAGGCGATTGTAAAACCCCTGAGAAGAGAGATCTTTTACTTCCTCTATGGCTTCCTTGTAAAGCATCTGCTCCACGAGATGTAGAAGGGCTTGTTTCTTGACAGAGTCCTTGTAATTTGCTGTCAACTCCCTTGGAGTTGTAGTCAAGGGAGGTTTTTCCCTGAAGGGGATTAAATATCCTTTCTTTAGGATGGAGAGGGACCAGGCATCGGCACCTTTCTGTGCCCAGGTTTTGTGAAAGTTTAGAAGCCTGGCACCCACTTTTGTCTGGAGGACAGCAATCTCATTGGTTCTTGACGAACGGCCTTCGAGAAGACCTTCCTCTCTTTTCAGACCGCCTACTTCTAAGAGAGGATCTAGGGGCGGACCTTCTCCGAAAGGGCTGCTGGAAGGGAACTTTCTCTTTCTTCGTTACCTGAGCAGCAGGTTTAAGCCTTTTAGCCGACTGGGCCAACAGGTCCTGTGTGGCCTTTTCTGATAAGGTCCTCGAAATATCCTTCACGATTTCCTGAGGAAAGAGGTGACTAGAGAGGGGCGCGTACAAAAGGGAGGATCTCTGAAGTGGCGAAACAGATTTCGTTAAGAAGGAGCTAAACACTGCCCTCTTCTTCAAAATACAGGATCCAAAAAGGGATGCAACCTCATTGGAGCCATCCATAACCGCCTTGTCTAGGCAAGTTAACACACTACCCAACTCGTCCATGCTAACGAAGTCTGGATCTTAAGACTTCTTGGCTAATGCTCCTAAAGCCCAGTCCATAAAATTAAAGACTTCAAGAGTCTTGAACAGGCCCTTGATGAGATGATCTACCTCACACATCCCCCAAGAGGCTTTTGCAGATTGAAGAGAGCGTCGTCTTGACGAATCCACCAGGGCGGAAAAGTCAGCATCTGAGGACGAAGGGAGTCCCAGGCCCATCGGCTCCTTGGTGTCATACCACATACCCGGTTTACCCGTTTGCTTGGAAGGAGGACAAGCGAATACCGTCTTCCCCGCTTCCTTTCTAGATCTGAGCCAGCTCTCAAGACTCTTAAGAGACTTTCTCATAGAAAGAGTAGGTGTCATCCTGATGAAGGAAGGGGACTTCGACAGTTTCGTACTGGATAACAAAGACCCTGGAGAAGGGGGATCCGACGGGCGCAGAGAGTCTCCAAACACTTGCAACAGAAGAGAAGCTAGTCTCTTATAGTCAGAAACTCCTGCATCTTTGGGGGTTTCTTCTTCTGAAACTTCTTCTAACGGAGCTGCAGGAGAAGAGGGCTTTCCAGGAGAAAGATCCTTATGAGGAGAACACATTCTTCCCTTTCCTGGAGTTCGATCCGGAGAAATGAGCCTCTTTCTCTCACGATTCCTATCTGAAGGAGAGTCAAGATCCACTTGTTGGATTTTATCCGAATACTTGCTCCTATCCTCCTTCCTGCACGAGTCCTGGAGTTTTCTAGTTTCTAGGAGCTTGACAGGAGAGGCGCTTGTGTGAGGCATATGGAGCCCCCCTATACTCGGGCTTCTGATCTGCTCCTGGCGCCTGCAAGGAGAGGCGCTTGCATCCTGGATAAGGCGCCTGGGAGGCGAAGCGCGCCTGCGAGGAGAAAGGAGAACGCCTTGTTCCTGGCGCCAAGAAGGAGAGGCGCTTGCGTCCTGGTGAAGGCGCCTGGGAGGCGAAGAGCGCCTGCGAGGAGAAAGGAGAACGCCTTGCTCCTGTCGCCAAGTAGAAGAGGCGCTTGCGTCCTGGTGAAGGCGCCTAGAAGGCGAATAGATCCTGCTAGGAGGAAGGAGAACATCTTGATCCTGGCGTCCAGTAGGAGAGGCGCTTGATTCCCTCCTAGACCGCCTGGGAGGCGAAGAGCACCTGCCAAAATCCTGGTGCCTACTCGGCGAGACTCTTGAGTCCTTAGAAGGATATCTATAAGATCCACTATTTCCTAAAGGCCTCCTGATCTCTGGGCACTTGCCAGAAGGAGAGTGTTGTTCCTTCGAAGATCGTCTGGAGGATGAACAAATTCTCCTACTTTCTTGAGGAGCTCTGAAATGAGAGGGGCTCTCTTCTCTCCCAGAGCGCTTAGACGAACGGATTCTCTCACGAGAGATCCGCAAATAATCAGACAGAAGGAGGCTCTCAGGCTCCTGGTACTTGTCAGGAGAGGCGCATGCGCCTCGAGAAAAACTCCTGGGGGAACTCTTCCTCGAAGGGAGTTTTTGATCAGCGCGCTTAGAAGGAGAGGACATACGATTCAGGTCGTAAGCAACAGAAGAAGGTTTCGCTGGGGATGAAAACCTTTCAGGCGAGGAACGTCTGCTGGCGCCAGAGCGCCTACTATCTGAGGCTCTCCTTACTGAACTCTTGATGGGAAGAGAAACGTCTTTCTTCTGAGAAGAGCCTTCTGAAAGAACTCCTACCAAGGCGGACAACTGTTGTTGGAGTCCTACCAAAACTTCCTTCGTCTTATAAGCAAAACCTTCCGGAGAGGAGTCAGGAGATCTCGGCGCTCTCTTCTTCCGAGCAGGAGAATACTCCGGAAAAGGTTCAGGACTGGAATGCAAAGATTCGCTTGCTGGCGGCTTCCAGGCTCTCTTAAGAGGGCGCGACTTAGAGGCAGAACTCCATCCTCTTCTTGGAGACGAAGAGTCCGAGTCAGAAAAGCACTTCCTCAGGACGCTTTTGCAATAGCTGTCCTTGGCAGCCTGGGAAGCGGCTACATGATCTGCCGAAGGGACGCCTGACCGTGGGGAATACTCTACATCCCCCTTGCGGCTTTCGACATTCCTCCTCCCTTGGTCATGGGAGTCTGAAAGAGGTCTAGGCCTAGGAGCAATGCGGAGTCGGTCAGACTTCACTGGGGACACTGCACAAATCACTGCACACGTCACTGCGCTTACCTGTATCCTTCATCGCTTGCAGTTGCGATTGTAAGTTGATTATAGAGGCTCTCATTGCAGCCATTTCCGTAGACGCATCCACAGGTTCGCTGCTGGGGGAAGGGGCTGAAACCAAACTATGAGCAGGAGAATTAACAGAAGAGTTAGGAGCTACTTCCTGCTCAATAGAGCAGGATCTACTCGAGCTTCTGATGGAAGCCTTCCTAACTCTGTCTTTCTCAAGTTTTCTTATATAAGCAGCCAAGTTCTTCCATTCAACCTCCGTCAAACTCTCACATTCAAGACAGGTATTAGTTGCAGAACAATTATTCCCCCTACATTTACTACAGACCGTGTGAGGATCCACCGAAGCTTTCGGTAGCCTCACCTTACATTCCTCTTTCGTACACACTCTAAATACAGGTACCACGTCAGACATTTTAAAGAGTATCCAATCCAAAATAAAAAAAACGGTCCACGATAAGCGTATACCAAAGCCAAAGATCAATATACGTCACCAAAGGTCAAACAGATAATCCTCGGCCAACGAGAAAAGATTCTAAGCAGGAGGTACCAACAACGTTGTTGTTGTTACCAGCGACAGAGAAAATCTGATTAGAAAACGGGAATGGTTCCTAGTCCCGCCACCCAGCGGCGGGAGTGGGCTGGTCACCTGACCTACCTGTCGCGTGTGCCGCGAGTTTTGAATTCTGTCGGGACATCGGAGACTATAGCTAAGTATATAATCTGCCGGGGAAGTTGCATGTACAAAACCTTAATACTATGTCCAGATTCCATCCTGGTAGTTGTTCACTCTTTTGTTTCGTAGTATCAAAAGATCTAATTAGGTCGTGATGATCTTGATTTCTAGACAAGTCTAGTCCTCTATGTCTTAAAACTGACGCCAGCATGCTCCTGTATCCCTTAATCGTAGTAGTGGCTAGACATACTTTAAGTTTTAAGTGAAGAAGGAAGTCTGCGATCTGGCTCACAGATGTGTTGGACGAGGACACCTTCTTCTCCTTACACCAGTTTCTAAATACCACCCACTTCGACTGGTAGACGTTGATGGTTGAAGCCCTTCTTGATCTGGCGATAGCTTTAGCTGCCTCTCGCAAAAAGCCTCTAGCTCTAAGGAGCTTTTCGACAGTCGAAAGGCAGTTAGCTGAAGAGCGCGGGTATTCCTGTGATACCGTTTGAAGTGAGGTTGTCTGAGCAGATCTGGAAGCAACGGAAGGATTCTTGGAACTTCCACTAGCCACTGCAACATCTCTGCGAACCAGTCTCGCGACGGCCAGTACGGGGCTATCAGGGTCATTCTGGTTCCTTCGGACTGCGTGAACTTCTTTAATACTTTGTGTATCACTTTGAAAGGAGGGAAGGCATACAGATCCAGCCCTTCCCTGTTCATAAGGAACGCGTCTACTGCTACCGCTTGTGGATCTGGAACCGGTGAGCAGAACGTCTGCATCCTCCTTGTCTTGTTGGTTGCAAACAAGTCTATGGAAGGCTGCCCCCATAACCTCCATAGCATTTCGCATACCTCTAACTTGAGAGTCCATTCTGTTGGCAGGACCTGGTTTTTCCGGCTCAAGAGGTCCGCTCTGACATTTAATTCTCCTTGTACAAATCTCGTTTGGAGGACGATATTTCTGTCCTTTGCCCATAGCAACAGATTCTTGGCTGTCTCGTTCAGAGAAAAGAAGTGGGTGCCTCCTTGTTTCTTGACATACGCTAGAGCAGTCACGTTGTCCATGCTTATTTCCACTACTTTGCCTGACACACACTCCTCGAATACCTGAAGAGCTAGAAAAGCTGTCATCAGCTCTTTCTTGTTGATATGCCACTTCTTTTCGGTTTTGCTCCATCGTCCCGAAATCTCTGTTCCCCAGTGTCGCTCCCCAGCCTAGGTCGGATGCGTCTGAGAACAGTATTAGCTGTGGGTTCACTTGTTGAAGTGAAACTTCCTCTCCCAGCTTCGCTGGATCCAGCCACCACACTAAATCTTTCTTGACCTCTGCTGAAATTGGGAAGGTGTCTGAAAGCCTTTGTTCCTTCCTTTTCCAATTTTTGTTGAGGTAAAATTGCAGAGGTCTGAGGTGCAGTCTTCCCAGGGAAACGAACTGTTCGATCGAGGAAATGGTCCCCAAATGACTCATCCATTCCCTCACCGAACATTGTTGTCTCCCCCGGAATTCCTGCACCCGATTCAGGCATCGGTCTTGTCTCTCCTGGGAGGGAGAAGCCCGAAAATCCTGAGAGTTCATCAGAATTCCCAAATAAATGATCGAACGAGAGGGCTCCAAGTGAGACTTTTCCATGTTCACAACTAGCCCTAGTTCCCGTACTAGGTTCAAGGTTATTTTCATGTCCTCCAGACACTGTTTCTTGGAGTTGGCCCTGAGAAGCCAATCGTCTAGATAGAGAGAAATGCGGATCCCCCCTTCGTGTAGCCATTTGGCTACATTCGCCATAATAGCTGTGAATATTTGTGGCGCCGTGCTGAGCCCGAAGCAAAGAGCCCTGAACTGGAATACTCTTCCTTCGAATAAGAACCTGAGGTACTTCCAAGAGCTCGGGTGGATGGAGACATGAAAATAAGCATCCTGTAGGTCTAACGAGACCATCCAATCTCCCGGTCTCAACGCCGATAGAACTGATTGCGTTGTCTCCATCATGAATTTCGTCTTCACGACGAAGGCGTTTAGGGCACTGACGTCCAGAATGGGTCTCCACCCTCCCGAGCTCTTGGGTACCAAGAACAGTCGATTGTAGATCCCCGGATTCTCTTGGGGTGAAACAGGTTCTATCGCCTTTTTTAAGAGCATAAGCTCTACTTGTTCTTTCAACGCGAATCTCTTGCTGCTGTCCCTGTAATTCGCTGTTAAGTCGAGGGGATCTAAAACTATGGGAGATTTGGTGTAAAAAGGGATCTTGTAGCCCTCCCTTAGTATTTGAATGGTCCAGTCGTCTGCCCCTCTGTCCCTCCAGGCTTCCCAAAACAAAGAAAGCCTGGCTCCTATTTGTGTCTGGAGGACTTTCTGATCATGGCCTCCTTTTGGAAGGAAGCTTGCCACATTTTCTGGAGGGATTTCTAGAAGTTCCCGACGTCCCTCGGGGCTGTTTTCCTTGAAAAAACTGTTGTGGCTGCTTCTCCTCTCTCGCTCTCTTGGTCGCAAACGAAGAAGGCAAAACCCCACTGGCTGCCTTCGATATTAGGTCCTGTGTGGTCTTCTGAGTCAATGAAGTGGCAATATCTCTTATAATCTCCTGCGGAAAAAGAAATTTAGCAAAGGGGGCAAACACAAGCTCTGCTCTTTGTACCTGTGTGACCCCTTTAGCTGTAAAGGAGCAGAGGAGGGACCTTTTCTTCACGATCCCTGCCATGAAAATTGCTGCCACTTCATTTGTTCCATCCCGCAACCCCTTGTCCATACAAGACATCACACTCAGAAGGTTTGGTATGTCCGGTGAGTCCTTTTCTTCCACTTTCTTGGCGAGAGCACTCAGAGACCAGTCTAGAAAGTTCAGGACCTCAAACACTCTAAACACGCCCTTCAGTAAATGATCAAACTCTTGCATCGACCACATAACCTTCGCCGCTGTTAAGGCGTGTATACGATTGGCATCGACGATACTGGAGAAGTCTGCCTGAGAGGAGGCAGGTACTCCCAGGTCCAGGACTTCCCCAGTTTCATACCAAACGCTGGATTTCGAAGCCAATCTTGCAGGAGGAAAAACGAAAGCAGTTTTGCCTCGCTCCTTTTAGTCTCTCATCCAGTCGTTCATCCTCGCGAGAGCTTTCTTGGGCGAAATGGAAAGAACCATCTTCGTAAAGGCAGTCTTATTCTGTGTTCTTCCACAAAGGAACTGAGACAGGGGAGAACGAGGTGCTGCGGGCTTGAAGTCTGTTTCAAAAAGCTATTGAAACAGAAGCATAAGGGTCTTATAGTCGGAAGGAGGAACTTATTCTTTCGTCTCCTCTTCCGAAACTACCTCCAACATCTCCGAAGGTCTCTCTCTGTCTCGTTCCGCATCGGATGATGTAGTCAAAGCCAAAGCCGGAGCGTCATTGGTCTCGATGCGTTCCTTGGCACCATGAACCACCGAGGCGTCATGCTTACGAGCGTCGGCGTCACGTACTTCTCTCTCACGCGCGCTGGCGTCACGCTCTTTGCTCTTACACGCGCTGGCGTCATGCTCTTTGCTCTTACGCGCGTCCGAGTAAATCAGAAGCGTCCTGCTTGTCTGTACTCTTCTTGGCGTAGACGCTTCGCGAAGTCTTCATCACTCCCGGGGCGTCAGACTGACACTTGGGTTATTGCAGCTTTTCCATAAGGACAGACAGCTGCTGTTGCATGCCTTGCAGCATATTCTTGGCTTCATTGTCCCTCGAGGGCGAGGGTAACTCGTCAGATTCGCCCGCACGAACTGCAGCCGGAGGAGCCGATCTCTCTAAGGCTTCCTGAAGACGCTCGGTAGGATGCTTCCTTGGTAATTCCTCCCAAGTCGAAGGCGGAAGAGGAGCGTGCATCGAAAGAGCTGTCTTGCTCTGTTTAGCTGGCGAGGCTTCCGATGACGAAAACCTCTCCGGAGAACTCCAGTGACTGCAGCCCGGCAGTTGCTCATCTGACGAGACCTCACAATCACGAGGTAACTTCCTCTTGAGAGGACAATAAGAAGTAGAGTGTCACCATCCTCGACGCGAGGAGACGTCATCGGATGACGAACCAAACACACTCAACGCGCCTTTTCTACGGCTGTCTGAAGCAACCTGGGAAGCGTCCGCAGGTTTGCTTGAGGGCACGCCCGACCGGATACTAGAGCCTCTCGCCTCCCTTAGACTTTTGACTTTACGTCTCCCATGGGTCCGGGAGCTTGTAAGAGGTCTGGGTCTAGGAGCGCGACATGACCGATCGGACGCACCCTCCACTACACTGGCACTAAAACTAAACTTATCACTTACACTGACTTTAGTACCTGCACTTAGGGCACTTACAACAGTCCAAGTGCGATTGCCCTGCTCAGTAAGAGAGGCAATCTCCTGTCCCATTTTTTCAAGAACCACTTGAATACCTGCAAAGGTTGAGTCCTTCGCCCCCGACTCGGAGACAGGTTCGGGAGCTGATACTTCTACTAAATTACATTCAGAAGGAGCAGGGGAAGGAACTATGGGATTATCTACCACTTCCTGACTCGTTGATGAACGGGAAAGGGAACTCTTAGTTCTTCTAATCCTATCTCTCTCGAGTTTACGGACATACCTGTCCAACTCCTTCCACTCCTTATCATCCAAAATCAAGCACTCATCACATCTATTCTAAAAAGTGCAAATTCTACCCCTACAATTCACACAAAGTGTGTGGGGATCAAGAGAAGCTTTGGGAATTCTAACCCTACACCCCCCTTTACAGCAGACTCTATAAACAACTCCCGAGTCCGACATTGTTAATTGAGTAATCCAAAAACAAATCCAAAATCAATCCAAGTCAACAACAGCGAAAACCAATAAAATACTTCACCAAGCGATGAAATACTCTAGCGAGTACGAAAGACCCATCGAGGAGCCCACAATGACGAAGTTGCCAGCTCGGGCGACAGAGAAAATCTGAGGTTTCCAGGTAACTATCTAGAGGGCGTACAGGTAACGATCACCTGACCGACGGTCGGCGATTGCCACGAGTTTTGAAAAGTCTGTTGTGACATCATGACATCAGAGAATATAGCTACGTATAGTATAACTGCCAGGTCAGTTACATATTTAAAAACATTAATTATTTAAGGATCAGTACCAGTTCCCTGTCCTAGCACAGTATCCGCTGATGCATAAGGTCCAAGAGAAAAGCACTTGTCGTATGTCACTCTGACGTCTTTTAAGTAATGGGAAGCAAACACCGAGTTGCATCGCCAATACGTTGCTGCTAAGATGTCTTTCATTAACATATTCCTATTAAAGGCTAGGGAAGTCGCAACTGCATGTACTTCATGTGCTCTAACCCTAAGCAGCTTCAAGGCTTTCTCTTGGCATTTCATGTGAGCCTCCGTTATTACACTTCTAACGAAGAACACATTATGAGCCTCCGTTATTACATTTCTAACGAAGAACGCTAATGCGTTCTTCGACATTGGTTTCTTCGGGTCCCTTACCGCACACCATAGACTCTGATTGCAACCCTGAAGTTGACTCTTCCTTTTAAGATAGAACTTCAGTGCTCTGACTGGACAGAGAGACCTTTCTGGCTCTCTACCTACAAGAGGAGAGAGTCCCTTGACCTCAAAACTTCTGGGCCAAGGTTTAGAAGGGTTCTCATTTTTAGCCAGAAACAGAGGTTGGAAAGAGACAACTGCAGAATCTCCTTTAAAACCTACCCGAGAGTCTAATGCATGTATTTCACTGACCCTCTTGGCAGTCGCGAGGGCCAAGAGAAAAATGCACTTCCTCGAGAGGTCTCTAAAAGATGCTTTATGCAGAGGTTCGAACCTATCCGAAGAGAGGAACTGGAGGACCACATCAAGATTCCAACTTGGTGGGAGAGAGGACTTAGTCTTTGTAGTTTCAAAGGATCGTATCAAATTATGGAGATCCTTGTTATCCTCTATGCTCAGGCCCCTGTTTCTGAATACAGCTGAGAGCATGCTCCTGAATCCTTTAATGGTCGAAACGGCTAAGCGTGATTCTTCTTGTAGGAAGAGAAGAAAGTCAGCAATATCAGTCACAGAGGTATTGGAAGAGGACAGCTTCTTCGACCTACACCATCTACGGAAGACTTCCCACTTCGATTGATAAACCCACAGAGTCGAGGATCTGCGGGCTCTGGCGATCGCGCTCGCAGCTTTTCGAGAAAAGCCTCTCGCTCTGACAAGTCTTTCGATAGTCGAAAGGCAGTCAGGGAGAGAGCGGGGAGGTTTCCGTGATACCTCTCGAAGTGGGGTTGTTTGAGCAGATCTGTCCTTTCGGGAAGAGATCTGGGGAAGTCCACCGTCCATTCCAGTACCTCTGTGAACCAATCTTGAGCGGGCCAAAAAGGGGCGATGAGTGTTAGTTTCTTTGCCTCCGAGGAACGGAACTTCCTTAGCACTTCCCCCAGGATCTTGAATGGGGGAAAAGCGTAGGCATCTATGCCCGACCAGTCCATGAGAAGGGCATTTATTGCTATTGCTCTGGGATCTTCCACTATGGAGCAAAAGTTTTCCATCCTTCTGGAGAGGAACGTGGCGAACAGGTCTATCTGAGGCTTCCCCCAGAGGGACCAGAGCTTTCCGCAGACTTCTGAGTGGAGGGTCCACTCTGTTGGAAGGACCTGGTTCTTCCTGCTGAGTCTGTCTGCTCTTACATTCTTGGTTCTTTGAATAAACCTCGTCAGTAGCACAATGCCCCGTTCCTCTGCCCATATCAAGAGGTCTCTCGCTATCTTGTATGTAAGCCAGAGCCGTGGTATTGTCCGAGTTTACCTGGACTACCACGCCTCTGACCTCCGACTCGAAGTTCTTCAAGGCTAGATGAACAGCCATAAGTTCCTTCACATTTATAGCCAGGACACCTGTTCTTTTGTCCAGGTGCCTGACACTTCCTTCTTTCCTAGTGTTGCTCCCCATCCCATTTCCGAGGCGTCGGAAAACAACACTAGGAGAGGGTTCCAAATCGAGAGGGATATTCCTTCGTTCTTTCAAAGAGGGGTTAACCACCACTTCAGGTGTGACTTGATCTCTTGTTGGATGGGAAATGAATCTGAAAGATCCCCTTTCTTTCGGTTCCACATCCTTTGCAGGTAAAACTGCAGAGGTCTCAGATTGAGCCTCCCTAGGGAAACGAACTGCTCCAGCGACGAAAGGGTGCCCAGAAGACTTAACCATTCCCTCGCTGAGCTTCGTTCTTTCCCTAAGAAGGTTGAGACTTTTTCCAAGCCTCGAGCAATTCTGTCTTGCGACGGAAACGCTCGAAAACCCCGAGAATCCATCTGAATCCCCAGATATATATTCTGGCTGGGGATCATCTGAGACTTCTCGAGGTTCACGAGCAGTCCAAGTGATCGAACGAGATCCAAAGTCTTTTCCAAGTCCTCCAAACACTGTTGTTTCGTTTTGGCCCTTATTAGCCAGTCGTCCAAATAAAGGGATATGTTCACCCCCTCCAGATGAAGCCATCGTGCTACGTTCCTCATTAGGCTCGTGAACACTTGAGGAGCCGTAGACAGGCCGAAGCACAGAGCCCTGAATTGAAAAACCCTGACCTGCATCATGAATCGCAGGTATTTCCTCGACGAAGGATGCAGGGGGACGTGAAAATATGCGTCCTGTAGGTCCAAGAAGACCATCCAACCTCCTGGATGTAGAGCAGCAAGAACCGAGTTGGAAGTTTCCATGGAGAACTTCTGTTTCTCCACGAATCGGTTCAGTGCGCTCACATCCAGGACAGGTCTCCACCCCCCCCGAGGCTTTTGGTACGAGGAACAGTCGATTGTAAAAGCCCCGAGAGTGTGGGTCCTGTACTAATTCTATGGTCTCCCTCTCCAATATTTGTTCTACTAGCTGAAGCAGGGTCTTCCTCTTGACAGGGTCCGTGTACTTCGCCAACAGTTCCCTTGGGGTAGACGTCAAGGGAGGCCTGTCTCTGAAGGGGATGAGATATCCTTTTCTCACTATAGAGAGGGACCAGGTGTCCGCCTCTCTCAACGCCCATTCTTCTGAGAACTTCAGAAGTCTGGCGCCTACTGGTGCTTGGAGGACTTGAACTTCACTTGTTTTTCTTGGTAGGTCTAAAGGCAGAAGCCCTACCTCTTCCTTTCCGCTCCTCTCTTCCTAAAGGAGGCCAGGGAAGACGAACTCCCTCGAAAGGGCGGCTTTGGGTTCCGTGTCTCCTTCGTAGCGGGAACAGCTGGTCTCGCCTTTTTGGTCGACTGGACCAGCAGATCTTGTGTCGCCTTCTCAGTAAGTTAGTGAGAGATATCTCTCACTAACTGAGAGCTTTAAGAAAAGAACTGAATACAGCTCTCTTCTTAAGTATTCCCGCTCCGAATAGGGAGGCCACTTCCCCAGATCCGTCTTGCACCGCCTTGTCCATGCAAGCCAAAATACTATTAGGGACTTCGGGGCTCAGGCATTCATTGTCCTGTGTCTTCTTGGCCATCACCCCAAGGGACCAGTCCAGAAAGTTAAAAACTTCCAAGACATGAAACAATCCCTTGAGGTGATGATCCATTTCAGACATTCCCCACGTTGTCTTAGCTGAAGAGAGGGACTGTCTCCTCGACGCGTCCACAAGCATTGAGAAATCTGCTTCAGCAGAAGCTGGGAGGGCGAGTCCCATCGCTTCGCCTGTCTCATACCAAATACCCCTCCTCCCAGAAAGTCTGGAGGGAAAGCAGGCAAAGACAGTCTTTCCCGCCTCCTCCCTGGAGCTGAGCCAATTTCCAAAAGACCGCAAAGCTTTCTTCATGGAAGAAAGACGATTTTGAGGTCTTCGTGCTTGTGAACAGTGACTGAGGAGACGGAGGGGCGGCAGGACTCGGAGAATCTCCAAATTCTTGGAGGCAAAAGAGCTGCCAAGATTTTGTAGTCCGGGAGATCCCGCTCCCTTTTGACCTTCCGTGTCAGACACATCTTCTAATTCAAGTTCCACAGGAGAATCATTATCAGCCGAGGGAGAGCGTCTCTTCTCGCAAGGTGAAGGGTTTTTAGCAGGGTCAGATCCCTCCCGACAAGGGCGACGGCCGCCTGTGCGACATCTTGCGTCCCTGTCAGGCGAATTCCGATCCCGCGAAAAAGCCCGATCATCATCGAAGCCCTCCTGACAAGGATGACGGCCGCCTGTGTGACATCTTGCATCCCTGTCAGGAGAAGGCTGTGCTTGCGACGAAACTTCCACCAGCAACCAGATATCTCATGACAAGGACGACAGCCGCCTGTGGCGACATTCTTGCGTCCCTTGTCCAGAGAAACCTGTTCCTGGTCAAATCATAAAGAGAGCCTCCTGGTTGACTTCTCTGTATGATTTCCTTGAAGTAAATCCTGGCGCCTGGCGCCGAAAGCTTGGTTCGTTCCTCGTGCCTGGATGTCTCTGTCCGCTTCGGACAGTGTCGTCTGTCCGAGTTGTCCACATTTGGAACTTGGCGCCTGGCTGTTGTCGTCCCAGTTTGACACTCTTGCCTGTCCATCTTGTCCGCTTCTGGCGCTCGGCGCCCGGACGGCGCTGTCTGCGTATGACATTTTTTCCTGTCCAAGCTGTCCGCCTTGTCCAGGTTGTCCATATCTGGCGCTTGGCGCCTGGTCGTAGCTGTCTGCATATTATAATTCTGCCTGTCCGGGCTGTCCGCGTCTGGTGTCTGTTTGGCACCGTCCGCGTAGGACACTTTTTCCTGTCCGAGTCGTCCACTTCTGGCGCCGAGCGCCTGGCTGGATCTGTCCGACTCGGACACTCGTTGTCACTGTCCATATCTGACGTTCCAAATCTATGAGTTTCTGTCCGTTCTTCCGTTATCGTGTCTGTTCTTGGACGAGGAGTAGAGGAGAGGAGCCTGGAGTCCGGAACGCCCACCGGACGAGATCTCTTAACAGGAAGAAAAGTGTCTTTTTCCTGGGAGGGTCTTTTCTTAATACTCCTACTAATGAAGATATCTGCTCTTAATGCATTTAAGTAGGATATCTGTCTTTCTGTTGTTCCTTTTTCCCTATCGGGATATAGGAAGCGCTCTGGAAGGCGTATGGAGATCGTGATTTTAGAGCAGGAGAATTCCATGTCCTCTTGGCTCTCTTCCTCTCACAAGGAGAATCCTCCGGGAAACGTTCCGGGCTCGAGTCCAGCGTCGGCGCTTCCAACTCCTCTTGATCGGACGAGATAGTTCATCGGAAATCCATTCACTTCTGCGGGGAGACGAATCGGATGACGAAAAGCACTCTTTTAGGATGCCTTTCCAATGGCGATCCTTGGCAGTCTGGGACGCTACAGATTCTGCCGAGGGGACGCCTGATCGGTGGGATTCTCCATAACCTCCGTACGGGCTTGTCGACATTCCTTCTCCTCTGGGCCTGGGAGCTTGGGAAGAGGTCTAGGCCTGGGAGCGAGACAGAGCCGATCATACGCACCCTCCACTACTGGGGACACTTACGTCACTTTCCCCCACAGTCTTACCTTGAAGAGGCTTGCATTTTTAAGCTCCATCCTTCTTATGCGGTCTTCAGATTTGCAATCTCCGTAGCCGAATTTGTCATATCTGCTACGGGAGAAGGTGATACTGCATGTGAGGAAGCAATTAATTGGGGGTAGTTTATACTAAATGGGCTCGTTGAGCGAGATCTACTCAGACTTCTAGAGGCAGCTTTTCTAACCCTATCTCTCTCTAGTTTCCTTAAGTAGGAATCTAGAGTCTTCCATTCTTCCTCATTCATATTCACGCATTCATTACAAGTGTTATTTCTAGAGCATTCATACCCCCTACACCTCTTGAATACATTGTGAGGATCTAACGACACTTTCAGTAGTCTCACCAAACAACCCTCATTCACACATCTTCTAACTTCGCAGCTAGTCAGACATTTTGAGAAAAATCCGAAGCAAAATCCAAGCAACAGTCCACAAAAACGTATGCCAAACCACAGATCCAAATAAGTCACCAAAAAGACAGTCCATTAGATCACGGCGATGAAAATACGAAAATCAAGTCAGGAGGTACCAACAACAATGTTGTAGGCACCGGCGACAGAGAAAATCTGATTGAAAATGGGAATGGTTCCTATTCCTGCCACCCAGCGGCAGGGCGGTAGATCACCTGACCTACCTGTAGCGTGTGCCGCGAAATTCGAATTTCTGTTCGGGAACGACGGAGTCTATAGCTAAGTATATATCTGACAGGGAAGTGAATGTATAAAACTATCGAATTTGGTGCTGAACTCATTCAATGTTGAAAAAAATTGTAATGCAATAATTAAAACATTATTCAAATGTGAATCTATGATATTTAAAAAATAAATCTCATATGGTAGCTCATCTGTATCCACAAGACCAGCATGAACACGGGTTGGGATCTCCACAGCTAAGAAGGCAAAAGGAAAGGGAAGAGACCTGGCATCCAATGCATCTATTCACTAAACTAAAACCAACCATGAATCTAGGAGGGATGCCAATCTGTCCATATGGAGCTGAGAAGGATACACAATGACTGAGAAACCACCATGGGGCTAGGCAAAATTTGGGTCCCAGGGGACTATGGTGTTCTCATTGAAAGAGGATGGAAGCCTATCGATCATGATATCAAAACCAAAGCTAGAAGTAACTCTGAACCCTAAATGTTTAACAATCAGAATCCAGGTTTTCTCCTTCACTAGTTGAAGAGAGGACACAGTAAAGTTTTCACAACTTTACATAAGGACCAATAAAGTTAAACCAAGCTTGAAGTTCCAGTTGTTCTACACATGATTTCCCAGGAAGGAAAACAGGGTGGAACCAAACCTAGGAAGAGGCAAGATCTCTTCCTGAGCATGTCTGGAAGAAAAATTATCTTAAAGATGATGAGTATGATAGTGCAAATGACAATATCCCAAAGACAAAAGATGTTCCAGGTATATCACAGAGAATGGATAAGCCAAGATTTCTCCCTAAAAAAAAAATCGAAAAATAATAGATGAGGAGAAGAGTGAGAGAAGAGAGAGAGAGGAGACGAGAGAGGAGAGAGGAATCCCACATACTATTCCCAAGGCCTAAAGATTGGAGGTGGATGAATGCTGTAGGGTGAGTAAGGAAATGGTTGTGAGCGCTTAGAAGCATTTCTTTCCCACAGGTAAATGGGAACATGAATGATTCAAAAGAGTGGCAAGTAAAAATGATGGTGCTATAAATCTGAATTTAGCTACCTCTGATAATCCTATAGATCACTGGTAGCACAAGACAAGGCATTGATAATGGAGAGTGGATGATGCATCTTCCAAAACTCTTACTATCATAAATCCTCCGTGGTCACAGGCTCTAAGGCAAACAGCCTACTTGGAAGTAAGTAATTTTTAAAAATGTTGACATAGGCTGTGGTTTTTTCTAGACTGATTTTGTGACCATTTTTTGTTTTAACAAGGATATAAATACCTATTGCTTTTGTTAAGATAGGTTTCCACATTGTTTGGTTTTTGTGTACGAGCCCTCCCCAGGGCCCATGGGATGGGCGAATTTCCCGCCTCTCTTCCCTGGCAAGTCCTTGTACATTTTCAAAATAGTTTGTTTGTTTTGTGTACAGCCCCTCCTCCACAGGGATGGATTCCTCTCTGGTAAGCCCTTTGTACAATATCAACATAGGTAAGTTTACTTGTTTGGTTTTATGTACCGAACTGGATATTGGTACGGCACCTGTATCCCTGATTGCGATAGATATTGGCATGGCTGTGAATTGCACATGCGCAAACCCTTGTTTGCTGCCTCGGACATATTAGTGAGAGCAAGAAAATGACGACCTAGCAACGTGAACCGTGTAATAATACATCAGTTTTTGCTAAAAAACAGATATTTTCAGGTTTCAACAAGCTGAAAATGGCAACAGAAATCTACAAAGAGTCAAACTTCCAGAAAGTGTACTATATATCCGTAGGTCACGAATGATCGAATCGGCCCTGAAAAGAGCTCCGAAGAAGAGATTCAAAGAAGATTTGAAGCTTAGCTAGTAAGGTAGTGCAGCAGTCAGTAGCTCATCCAATATGAGAAACATGCTGTTAATCCTCTTACGCCGAAGCGGTAAAAAAAAAATTGTCTCCCGCGTGCCGGAGGTGTTTCAGAGTGAGCGCAGAAGCGGAAAAAATATTTTTTTTCAAAAAATCACAGCGCGCTTAGTTTTCAAAGAAGTTATTAATTCATTTTTGGCTTGCCTTTTTTTGTCATTGCCTGAAGTTTAGTATGCAACCATCAGAAATGAAAAAAAATTAATCATTATCATATATAAATAATGCATATATGATAGCGCAAAAATGAAATTTCATATATAATTGATTCAAATCGCGCTGTGCGCAAAAAACGGTTAAAGGTAACAGTTACTTTTTTATTTCGTTGTAATTTACACTAAATTGCGATCATTTTTGTATATAACACATTGTAAAACGATAAAAGCAAACACAGAGAAAATATTATCACAAAATAATGCATGAATTTGGACGCATGCGGAACGTAAACAATATTTTTTTTGCAAAAAAAACTTCACCATAAATCAAATATTGTCCTAGAGATTCCAATTTTTCTTTCAAAATGAAAGACAAATGATTGAATATTACTATCTGTAAAGAGTATTAGCTTACAATTGCAGTTTTCGACCATATCTGACGAGTTAAAGTTGAACCGAATGTCAAATTTTTTTATATATATATTTATATGCATTATTTCGGAAATAAGAAAAGCTACAACCTTCAAATATTTTTCGTTTTATTTTACATAAAATTGCGCACATTTTCATATATAAAACTCTAGTGAAATGCCTAATATGAATGGAGCAAATATTCCGAGAATGGTACGTATGCAGTTTCGGAGATTTTGTGGCGGAGAATCCGCGCGCAGAGGAAGAGATTTTTTTAAACTCACGATAAATCTAAATATTTTGCTAGAGACTTCCAATTTGTTTCAGATGAAGATAAATGACTGAATATTACTAGACTGTAAGAGTTTTAGCTTACAATTGCGTTTTTCGACCATTTCGGTAGAGTCAAAGTTTGACCGAACGTGTTTTTTTTCTATTTATCGTGATTTATATGCAAATATTTCAAAATGAGAAAAGCTACAACCTTCAAATTATTTTTTGTTGTATTCTACATAAAATTTGCGCACATTTTTCATATATAAAAACTTTATGTAACGGCTAATTTAAAATGGTGCAAACATTACCACAATCCGCACTTATGATTTTTTCGGAAGAGTTACCGCGCGGACGTAAAGAAAATGTTATTGTTTATAATAACAATTAAGTTTGTTCATACTTACCTGCAGATATATATAGCTGTATTTCTGACGTCCGACAGAATTTTCCAAAACTCGCTGGCGCACGTAGTGGGGCGGTGCCAGGGGGTGGTAGTACCCATTCCCGCCACTGGGAAGGCGGATATCAGGAACCATTCCCATTTTCTATTCATATTTATTCATGACCCTTGTCTCCTGAGGGGAGGAGGGTGGGCACTCTAATTATATTATCTGCCAGGTAAGTATGAACAAACTTAATTGTATTATAACAATAACATTTTGTTCATGAAACTTACCTGTCAGTATATATATAGCTGAATCACACTTCGGATGGTGGGTAGAGACAGACTAGATTTTTTAGGAAACTTAAATTAAAATAAAAGATTAACTTATTTGGTTCCTTACCTGATAGCAAAGTAGACTATTGATTACTGTCCACTTAAAGCCTGCTTATGCTTTTATCAGAGTTGCCAGCCGGTTTGGACCTGTAGTGCTGGTGCACTCTGGATGCTCTGTCAACGGGGACGTGACCACAATGTGGAACAAGACCATCTAGCCAAACATATGGCAGTAACACAGCAACCGACCACCACCTGACCAACTAACCAAAAAAACCCCTGACATTAACACTAAGGAATGGGAGATTTCCACAGAAGATCTCACCATCAACAACCAAAAAACACAATAAACTAACCTAACTAAGCTAAGGATAGGGAGAGAGCCACCTTCAGCCCCCAAAACTGTGTCTGCCGAAATGTAAGGCCCCAAAGAACTACAGTTCTCGTAAATCGTTCTCACATCCCGGAGGTAATTTGTGAGGCGAATACGGAATTGCTCCTCCAGAAGGTGCTATCAAGAATATCTCTGATAGACATATTCCTTTGGAAGGCACGAGAAGTAGCTACGGCTCTGACCATCGTGAGCTTTCACTTTAAAGAGGCTCATATCAGTCTTCTGGCAAGATGAATGAGCCTCTTTATGACGTCCCTCAAGAAGAAAGCAACAGCATTCTTCGACACGGCAAATCTGGTCTCTTCACCGAGCACCAGAGATTACCTGAGGGACCTCTTATCTCTTTAGTCCTATTCACATAGAACTTGAGAGCCCTGACAGGGCACAGGGCTGGGCTCTCTCTGGTTCTTGACCCACGAGACTCGATATTCCTTTGATTTCAAAGCTCTTTGGGCCAAGGATTAGACGGGTTTCTCGTTCTTAGCCAAGAAAGAAGGTTCAACGAGCAGACAGCGCTGTCTCCCTTGAAACCCACTAGGCTACTGAACGCTTGGATTTCACTAACTCTCTTCGCCGTCGCCACCAGAGAAGCTAGGAAAAGCGTAGTTTTTCCCTCGTCAAAGTCCCTTAAGGAAGAAGCTTCATGGTGCGAGGCTTCAAAGGGAGAGTTAGCATCAGATGTTTCAACACCACATCTAGATTCCATGAGGGCGGTCTTGCCTGTGGAATCTTGGTGGTTTCGAACGACCTTAATGAAGATCGTGCAGATCCTTATTGTCGGAGGGGTTCCATCCTCTGTGGCGAAAAACGGCAGACAACATACTCCTATAACCCTTGATTGTAGGAACTGCCAATTTCTGCACATTTCTTAGATAGAGTAAGAAATCTGCTATCTGATTCACAGAGGTCGTGGAAGAGGAAATTCCTTCCTTCTTGCACCATGCCCTGAAGGAGGACCACTTAGATTGGTAGACAGCTCTTGAAGAGGCTACTTCGAGCATTAGCGATTGCTCTCGCAGCTGCCTTTGAAAAGCCTCTCGCTCTGGCCAACTTTTCGATAGTCTGAACGCAGTCAGAGCCAGAGCGGAGAGGTTTTGGTGAAACCTTTTGAAGTGAGGCTGTCTGAGTAGATCTCTCCTCCAGGGCAACGTTCTTGGGAAATCCACAAGGAATGTCATGACCTCTGTGAACCACTCTCTTGCTGGCCACATTGGGCAATCAGAGTCAACCTTGTCCCCCTGAAGCTGCGAACTTCCTCATTACGTCCCCTATGATCTTGAATGGGGGAAAGGCGTAAAGATCCAGGTCTGTCCAGTTCCAGAGCAACGCGTCCACTGCAATTGCCCCTGGATCCAGAAACTGGGGAGCAATACAGAGGAAGCCTCTTCGTCCTTGATGTAGGCGAACAGGGTCTCTAGAGGAACGTCCCCCAAACAATCTCCATAATTGTTGACAGACTTCCTGGTGCCGAAGGTCCCATTTCTGTTGGTTAGAAAATTCTATTTGCGGCGACTGAGAAGGTCCGCCCTGACATTCTGAACCCCTGCCACGAATCTTGTCAGGATCTTGATGCGCCTTGCGTCTGCCCATAGCAGAACTTCCTTCGCCAGTAGAAAAAGGGATCTGGAGCGAGTTCCTCCCTGATTCTTTAGATACGCAAGGGCTGTGGTACTGTCTGAGTTGACTTGAACAACCTTGCTTGACAGTTTGTCTTCGAAGAACTGCAGCGACAGGAATATTGCTGCCAGTTCCTTTACATTGATGTGCCAGGCTACCTGTTTCCCCTCTCCAGGAGCCTGACACTTCCTCCCCCCCTAGTGTTGCTCCCCAACCGAAAATGGAAGCGTCTGAGAACAACACTAGGTCGGGGCTCAGAAGATTTAAGGAGAAGCCCTCTCGTAACTTCTGAGGGTCGAGCCACCATCTTAAGTGGACTTTTACCTTGTTGGAGATCCTTAGGATCGCATTCAGGTCCTCTTTCGACGTCCATTCTTCCGCAAGGAAAAATTGAAGAGCCTGAGGTGCATCTTCCCAGAGAGACAAACTTTTCCTAGCGAGGAAATGGTGCCCAGCAGACTCATCCACTCCCTCACCGAACAAGCTTCTCTCTCTAGGAAGGCTGCGACTTTCTAACCCCAGTCGCTGACGTTCCTGGGATGGAAACGCCCGAAAAGCCACTGAATCCATCTGAATCCCAGATACACGATGGACTGTGTCGGGGTCAGATGCAACTTTTCGGAGTTGACCAAAAGACCCAGAGACTTTGCTAGGCTAACGTAAACTGAAGGTCCTTCAGACACTTCTGCCTCGACGACGCTCTGATCAGCGAATCGTCGAGGTATAGAGATATCCTGATCCCTGATGAATGGAGCCACTTCGCTACATTCCTCATAATCATTGTGAAAACCATCGGGGCCGTGCTGAGACCGAAACAAACGGGCTCTGAATTGCCAAACCCTGTTTGTCCAAGACGAATCTCAGGTACTTCCTTGAAAGAGGGTGGACTGGGACGTGGAAGTACGCGTCCTGCAGGTCCAGAGACACCATCCAGTCGCCAGGTCTCAAGGCTCCCAGCACCGACTGAGGCGTCTCCATTTTGAACTTGATCTTTTCTACAAAAAGATTGAGCCTGCTCACATCCAGGACCGGGCGCCAACCTGACGACTGCTTCGGCACTAGAAAATCCTGTTGTAGAAGCCCGGTGACTCTAGGTCCAAGACTTGTTCCACCGCTCTTTTTTTACGACCATCTGGTCTACAGATCGAAAAGAATACTTTTCTTCTCTCCCTGATAAGATGGAGAGAGGTCTCTGGGAGTTGATGTTAAAGGAGGAGGATGTAAAAAGGGGATCTTGTACCCCGCTCTACTATCTTGAGAGTCCAAGGATCCGCCCCTCTCTGTCTCCAAGCCTCCGCAAAGAATTCCAGTCTGGCCCCGACTGGCGTCTGAAGGACGAGATCTTCATTTGCTGGTTTTGGGTTTGA
>NC_061107.1:103429689-103449689 GCF_015104395.2 Macrobrachium nipponense
TGCCAGATCTAATCCTCTATTCCTGAATACAGCCGAGAGCATACTTCTGTATCCCTTTATTGTGGATACAGCTAGATGAGATTTTTCTCTCAGGAATAGCAGGAAATCAGCAATTTCCGCTATAGAGGTAGTGGAGGAGGACAACTTCTTGGATCTACACCACCTTCTAAAAACCTCCCACTTCGATTGGTATACTTTCGTAGTGGAGGTTCTGCGTGCTCTCGCGATCGCGCTTGCCACTTCGCGAGAAAAGCCTCTCGCTCTGACAAGTCTTTCGATAGTCGAAAGGCAGTCAGAGCGAGAGCGGGGAGGTTTTGATGGTACCTCTTGAAGTGTGGTTGTCTGAGAAGATCCGTCCTTCTTGGTAGGGATCTTGGAAAGTCTACGATCCACTCTACCACCTCCGTGAACCAATCTTGGGCCGGCCAAAAGGGGGGCTATTAAACGTCATCCTCGTCTCCTTTGACGCCACAAACTTTTTCATTACTAATCCAGGATTTTGAATGGGGGAAAAGCATATACGTCTACTCGAGACCAATTTAGCAGGAAGGCGTCTACCATAAGTGCTCTTGGATCTTCCACGACCGAGCAAAAGATTGGCAGCCTTTTGGAAATGAATGTTGCGAATAGATCCACATGAGGTGTCCCCCACAGCGACCAGAGATCTAGACACACTTCCTCGTGTAGGGTCCACTCTGTATGAAGGACCTGGTTCCTCCTGCTGAGTCTGTCCGCCCTCACATTCTTTACTCCCTGTACGAACCTTGTCAGAAGGGAGATGTTCCTGTGGGACGTCCAAAGCAATAGGTCTCTCGTCAGTTCGTAAAGGAACGAGGAGTGAGTCCCTCCCTGTTTTCGAATGTAGGCAAGTGCGGTGGTGTTGTCCACGTTTACTTGCACTACTTTGTTTGACACCAGAGGTTCTAGACTCTTCAAAGCCAGATGCACGGCGAAGAGCTCTTTGCAGTTTATGTGCCAAGTCACCTGTGCTGGTTCCCAGGTGCCTGACACCTCTTCTGAGCCTAATGTCGCTCCCCAACCTTTCTCCGACGCGTCGGAGTACAACACTAGGTCTGGGTTCTGTGTTTTTAGAGAGATCCCTTTGTTCTCTTCCAGGGGGAGGGGGCAACACCATTCCAGGTGCGATCTATCTCCACTGGAATGGGAAATACGTCCGAAAGCTGTCCGGTTTTCCAGCTCCAGGACTTCTTGAGGAAGAATTGAAGCGGACGTAAATGCAGTCTTCCTAGTGGGAAGAACTGTTCGAGCGAGGAAAGGGTCCCCAGAAGGCTCAACCATTCCCTCGCCGACGTATGTTCCTTCCCTAAGAAGAGAGAGACTATCCGCAAGCCTTTTGCGATTCTCTCTTGCGAAGGAAATACTCGAAAACCCGAGAATCCATCCGAATCCCCAGATAGACTAGGTCCTGTCTGGGGGTCAGCTGAGACTTCTCGAGGTTCACCTTGAGCAACCCTCCCAACGCTTTGATCAAATCTAGAGTTAACTTTAGGTCCTCCAAGCACTGTCTCTCTGATCTGGCCCTGTGATGAAGCCCAGTCGTCCAGATACAGAGATATTTTCCCTCCTTTGAGGTGAAGAAAAGAAAGAAACCATACTGCCACATTCTTCATCAGCTTGTGAAGACCTGAGGAGCTGTGGACAGGCCGAAACACAAGGCTCTGAACTGAAAGATCCTTCCCCCCGTCATGAAACGGAGGTACTTCTTCGATGAAGGGTGGATCGGGACGTGAAAGTAGGCGTCCTGGAGATCTAGAGACACCATCCAATCTCCTTGTCGTAATGACGCTAGGACTGAAGCAAAGAAGTCTCCATGGAGAACTTCTCCTTCTGAACAAATTTGTTTCAGAGAGCTGACGTCCAGTACTGGGTGCTCCAGCCTCCCGAGGCTTTCGCAACCAGAAAAAGGCGATTGTAAAACCCCCCCGGGAGTTTTGATCCAGTACTAGTTCTATCGCTCTCTTGTCCCACATTTGTTCCACCATCGATCGAAGAGTATCCCTCAGCACAGGATCCTTGTACTTGGCTGATAGTTCCCTTGGTATTGACGTTAGGGAGGAGTGTTCAGGAAAGGGATACGATATCCCTTCCTTATGATAGCCAATGAAGACGCGTCTGCGTTTATCAGTGTCCAGGCCTCCACAAATCCCAGGAGCCTGGCACCTACTGGTGCTTGGAGGAGAGAAGCTTCATTTTCTTTTTCCCTTTTTAAAGGGACGAAAGGCACCTACCTCTCTTCTCCGGAGCCTTCCTTCTTGCGGGAGGTCTGGAGGTCGGACCACCTCGAAAGGGCTGAACTGATGTACTAAGTCCTTTCTTGTCAGATGCAGAAACCAGGTTTCTTCTTCCTTGCTGACTGCGTCAGAAGATCCTGAGTCGCCTTCTCAGTTAAAGAATGAGCAATGTCCTTCACTAACTGAGAAGGGAACAAAAAGTCAGATAGAGGCGAATACAGTAGAGCTGCCCTCTGAGCGTGTGAGACTGCCTTGGTTAAGAAGGCCCCATATACAGTCCTCTTCTTTAGAAGACCTGCTCCAAATAATGAGGAGATTTCAAAAGAGCCATCCTGTACCGCTTTGTCTATACAAGACAATATGCATAACAGGGCTTCAGTTCGATTCCTTCCGAATCATGGGCTTTCTTGGACATCACCCCAAGGGACCAATCTAAGAAGTTGAAAACTTCCAATACATGAAAGAGTCCCTTAAGGAGATGGTCCAGTTCAGAAATTCCCCACGTAATTCGTGCCGAATTGAGACCTTGTCGACGTGAAGCGTCACTAAGGTCGAAAAAATCTGCTTCCGACGTAGAAGGGAGAGCAATACCCATATTCTCTCCCGTCTGATACCAAATGCCTCTTTTACCAGCTAATCTTGCTGGAGGCATGCAGAAGACTGTTCTCACTAAGTCTTTCTTAGACTTCATTCATGAGTCTAAGGATTGTAAGGCCCTCTTCATCGAAATGGTGGGCTTCATTTTGAGAAAAGACGAAGGCTTCTTCGTCTTAGCACTCGAAAAGAGACGCGCGGAGAGGGAGGAGCGGCAGGAGTCAACTCGTCTCCATACTCCTCAAGAAGCAAGGCAGTCAAAACCTTATAGTTTTCGACAGTCCTTCTCTTCCCTGATTCATCATCCGAGTTTTCTTCCCAACTCGGGATCTATATGAGTCTCCGCTCCCCTTTCCGTACGTTCCTCTTCTGGAGGAGACAAACTCCTAATAGGAGAGGGGCTAAGGGAATGATAATCTTTCCTCTTTCCCGCTTTAATAGCCTTGTAAGGCGCCACAAGCTCAGGTTTCTCTTGATAATTAGAAGACGCTTCCCGCTTGAATGACGCTTCCCGTTCGCCAAGCGTCCTGGCTGACGTCTCTCGCTTACTTGGCTGTTGACGTCTTGATGACGCCTCGCGCCTGGAAGACGCTCCGCTCTCCAAAGGCGTCCTACTTGGCGTCACAATATTGGTCGGAGCGTCACGTCTATCAACAGTTTTCAATGACGCTTCATGTCTAAAAGACGTCTTACGTCTCTCTGGCGTTACGAAACTTTCGTAAGCAACCGTTCTCGCTCTCAAACCCGAAGCTTCTGTAAGATGTTTAGAAGCTTCACGTCTGCATGACGCTTCTCGTTTAGCAGGGGAGAGAGGACGAGATTGCTTGATTGGAAGCGCCACGTCCTTCCTACGAGGCGCTAAAACTCCCACTAGAGAGGACAGTTGCTCTTGAACTGCCATAATTATTCTCCTTGACGCTTCTCCCACGTCCACTGCATGACGCCTTTCGTCATCACTCGGGGGAGAAGTAGGAAAGGGTACTTCTGCGTAATCGTCAGGTGACGCTGACGCCACCTTCGCCTTCTTAATAGAAGAGGGAGCGTCATCTGAGAAACGCTCTGGGCTCGAATCTATTTCAGGTTCTTTCATGTGACGCTTCAGAGGTCTCGACAAGTTCGACTCCTTCCACCCTCGTTTAGGTGAGGGAGAGGGAGAGGACGAGAAACACTCACGAAGGACGCTTTTCCTATAGCGCCCTTGAGCAGCCTGCCATGAAGCAGAGCTAGCTGAAGGGACGTCTGACCGTTGGGGATTCCCCACGACCTCCTTAAGGCTTTCGACTTTCCTTCTCCTCTGGGCATGGGAGCTTGGAAGAGGTCTAGGCCTGGGAGCGTCGCAGGGACGATCAAACGCCCCCTCCACAACAACTGGGAGAACTCACTTCACTGTAACTGCTCACTTTCACTAGCCTTACCTGCAAGTCCGCCATCTTGGACTTCATGTCTCTAATCGTAGCTTTCAGATTGGCGATTTCCGAGGCCGATTCCGAAAGTACACTTTGAGAATGAGATACTAGGGATCTAAATCTAAACAGTAGGATTAGAATAAATATCCGTAAAAAGGCTCAAATAGGCCTTGAACTCACACCTTTCAGACGTCTAACCCTATCCCTCTCTAACTTCTTCAAATAAGAAGTCAAAGTCTTCCACTCTTCTGCATTTAATCCCTCGCATTCCTTACAAGTATTATTAGCAGAACACTGAAACCCCCTACATTTACGGCATACAGTGTGAGGATCAACCGAAGCTTTCGGTATCCTCACCCTGCAGCCTACATTCACACACATTCTCACACTCACATTTGAATCAGACATACTGAGAAAAATCCAAAAAAGCAATTCCAAAAACAGTCCACAATAGCGAATGCCAAAACACGATCCAGATACGTCACCAAAAGCCGAGAAACGATGATCAAAGGATGAAACTATGAATCTAGTCAGGAGGTAATAGCAACAATGTTGAATACCTACCGGCGACGATACAGAAAATATGATAGAAAACGGGGATGGTTCCTAGTCCTGCCGCCCAGGGCAGGCCGGTAGATCACCTGACCTACCTGTAGCGAGTGGCGCGAAATTTGAATTTCTGTCGGGGACGACGGAGTCTTAGCTATGTATATATCTGACAGGTAAGTTGATTGTATGAAAATACAAATTTACTCAATAGCTAGCTTGTAAAAAATACTTGATTACATAAAACTTGATTGACAACTAAGCAGCATACCTACTATGGGTTTCAGCGACAGTGCAAGCACGGTTTTGGGCAATACCTATTTCTGTAACGAACACTCGTATCAGAACAAGATTTTGCTATAGTGCTTTACACCCAGTGCCGTAATTTATAAGGGTATCGTGAATCACTAATTGTACAGAATAACGACACTTGTCCTTGTACCAAGAGACAAAAACTCCATTATGCAGAAATGGATACGAACACGCGTAAAAAGCTCCACCTACCCTCTTCCCCCCTCCAACGCCACCCCTTTCTTTCTTCCTTCCTTTCTCCCTCTCTCTCTCTCTGTTGCCATTCGGTAGGTGTTCACCCTCCAAACTGGGTTTAAGACTTACACAAAACGTGGAAATTGGTGAAATTAGGCTATGTATTGGAAGTATATATACATAAATATTAAAGCAATTTTATCATTATTGCATTACTATGACAACTAGAATTCATGGAAACAGTTTATAATAATGAATCGGCGTATGTGTGAAGCCTCCACTAATGTGGCAACAATGATTTTGCCACTCTTAGCATGCAAACATTAAAGGTTACATTTATTTCTGGCATACAGTTATTAAAGAAATTCAAAATACTAATAGACATAAATCAATGATAGACATAAATCAATGAAAAGTGCTAGCAAAAACAAAAAAGCAAAAAAAATTATATATATATATATAATCCACTTATCCGTAGTCGTTCCTCTATGGTTTTCGGCAGCCAGATGTACGAAAAAGTTAGAAACATTGGATTGTATCTACTTTAGAAATATCTGTAATTTTTCGGGGTAATTTGGTTGCAAAAAAATGGATAATATACATGAATTAAATTAAAATTTTTAAATAACAAAGTAAAGTTGAACTAAATAACGAGTAAAATAAACAATTTAGGGAATAAAATTTTGCAGTTTTGTCATCTGCTGTTCGTAACTGTGTTAGTGGCGCGCGCGCACTTAGGAACCAGGAACAGCAACTTGTTTAAAGTGCAATGTGGAGTGAATTGAGACCAAAATGTATATAATAACAATCAAATAAGCACTGTGGAGTTTCAGTTGTGATGGTAATAAGGATAAAAACCACCGATTACAAGGTAAAAATTAATTCAGTTCAAACCATGACCCTGGGAATAAAAAGTTTCATACTTTCAGTAATATAGGCAACAAAATGTTGTTTTATTGTGCTGATTACAACTACAATCTTGAGTAAAATCAATAAACATTACATATATACGCTAACATTGTTCAAATGAGTGCTGGGAAGGCTGGGAAAGATGGTGGTCGTCACTGATCAGAACCTGTACATCCACACGGTAGCCGCCATATTGGATTTCAAAACTGCCTTGAAAACATATTTAACAAAGAGCGTCTCATGCTTATTTTAGTTCGTATGGGGCTTTCATATATCACATTATGTTGACGAAACTTCAATCTTTTGAATGGTATGCTTGGAGTTGTAATTGTATTCTTGTTTCACCATTTAAATATCGAGTGAATAAGACCTGTCCACCGTGATAAAGGTTGGTAGTCGCTGGTGTTTCCCCCTAGCTACTTCGAAAGGAGAGTAGAGGTCTTTAGCTCCTTCTCTCACCAACAACAACTCGTGACTAATGACCATCTACGGTGTCAGGACGCGTTAAAAATACTTTTTCGGAGGGTGGCCAGCCGTGATAGTCGGTGAGTTGGACAGTCCAGCGGTGTTTTACCCTAGGTATAGGTATGTCATTAAACACCATAATCATACCAATGGTAAACGGAATGAGGATCTACACCGAAGAATTACAAATCTGAATACTAAACTATTACATATATTAAAAATATCTACTGAAGGAATTTCAATACTAGGATTTGCGACTGAGCTAGCCATGGATTGCTGACGTGGGGTGCACTGAACCTTGTCTCGAACCATGATTAAGAGAGAAAAGAACCCTCTTCTAGTGTTTATTTTATTTTTATCAGATCACGGGTTTTTCCCTGTGTCCACAAACACTCTCCTGCACTAAAAATGAAAGATGTTTACCTGTAAATCTAAAACAGCGTAATCCTTCGAACCAGCCATGGTGAACTACGGCAAGTACCGTATCAGTGTTTTCGGTGGTGGTGACGTTCATGTCAACAAACGATGGTGTCTGACTACAGGTTTGAACGGAATCACAATTCTAGAAATGTTTATCTCGCACTTGAAGCCTAAAAATTCTTTTGATAATTTTTCTTGGTAATGATTAAGAGAAAATGATTCGATAAACAGCCTCATTTTGAAAAATAATAGTATTTCTTTTCAAAAATATTTTTAGTTTTCATCTAAGATAGTTCACATCAAAGTATAACTATTTTCTTAAATATTTATTAAGTATCTTTTATATTGCACTAACACTGACATTTTTAAAAATATAATTCCCTAGGTATAACCTAACACTTAACATTTCAGTTGGATAATAAATAATGTTACGTTAGTTAAATTTCATATGCATAAAAGATCTCTAAAGGTCAAAAGCGAGTTACATATCAAGATATTGAAATGTGTAAAATAAAAAAAAAAATAAAAATCTGCTAATACATTCAAGACAATCAAGACCACAAAGACTTGAAAAAATCTGAGTCATCATGGCAACATTGTTGTGCTAGGATACCATACACACACACACACACACACACACACACACACACACACACACACACACACACACACACACATATATATATATATATATATATATATATATATATATATATATATATATATATATAAAAACAGGGCTTCCACGACATTTGAAGGAAGACAGTAAGGTTGGATATGAAAATGAATTTAAAATCTACGAAAGTAGGAAACAAGAAAAAAGGTAAAAGCAAGGTAGTTTCCAGATAATCTAATATGCTTTCTAAACATTTTATCCTGAACACCTTTTGAAAATAAAAAGAAACATTAAATTTGGTGAAAGCATATTATGGAAAGCAAACCCTTGTCTGGATGTCCTTAATAGAATTTATGCCCCAGAACAAGTTTAAGAGCATGATAGATCCCACCGCTTGGCAAAACGATTTTGCATGTGTCATCTCAGATGACTTTGGTGGAAAAAGAAACATAGATACCATTCATCAGTTATACGAAACATATCTAATAGCGTACTTAACTCCTCAGGACCTAAAGTGAAAAACTAGATGCAATGAAAAGTCTAGTGAGAAAGAAGAAAACATGTAAAGAAATGGGAATGGTGTTCGAGGCAATATGCGATTAAAAAGTAAGGATAGACATCTTACCTCATTTATTTACATATTTGGCTATTTATTTAACATAAACCATTTATTTCTGAATAAATTACATACGGTAAAAAAGCAGAAAGTTGCACGCTTTTTGATGAAATAAAAAACGAGCAGATTTGCTTAGATAGCATTCAAAGAATAGAATATTTATTTGTGAAAAAAAAAGGAATAGGAGTAGCCTATTATCAAATAATAACGGAAATTTCATTAATTATTCATAACGTCGAATATACTCAAGGAGTTCAAAGAAACATTACTGTCTTTATAAACAAGTATCAACAGCATTATGACGACCACAAATTCTTCCCAGTTCTAGAAAAGATTTTGGACGAAAAATCTGTCACTGCAACATCGTGCCACTTCAAGATAGTTACACTATTTTGATGTTCTTCTAAAGAAACGGGACTATAAACGACGCAATTTCATAGAAGCTCCACGTTCAATGACCGCCAAAGGTAAATAAAGAAAAAAAAATAGACTCCTAGAAAACAAGAAGTATTAGTGAAAGACTGTGTCGCCGTCGGCAGTGGCAAATTCTCATTTGACCTTTGACTTTAAGTACGCCCTTTACCTCACACGGCCCATTGGGACAGCAGCATGCCTATCTGATTTGAAGTTCGTGTTTATATAACTCTACAGTTCCTGCATTACAAATAACTTTAACCAAAGCAAGTGGAAGGATATAAAGAAGGCCAGAGAGAGAGAGAGAGAGAGAGAGAGAGAGAGAGAGAGAGAGAGAGAGAGAGAGAGAGAGAGATAAAGAGCCAGGCGAACAAACAGGTCACTTACTAGGTGCTCGTCGATGTTAATCCAGGGTATAAAAGGACATTTAGAGTACTGGTACCTGGGAGATAAAGTCCTATTATGCTCTTGACATCCACACACCAAGATGATATTTCAAGAGTAAAGAATGAAAGATATGAAGCCTGTGTCATGAACATTACCTGTAAATAAAGGCATCCTTATAAACCACAATCAGCTGTTAGAAGCATGAGATGATATACTTTTAAATGTGAAAACGAAATATTTGAGTAGACAGGAAATAATGTCCAATGCTTACATTAATTACATATGATGGTACACATTACAAATGCCCAGGATATCACAGGATGAATGCAGAGTCTGTTTTACTATGGAACAGCGTCATATTTGCTGAAGAGTTTTCATGCCATCATCATTGTACATAATATAAAAATAAAACCCCTGTCATGATGCCCATTGTTTTATCTTTCGAAACATTCTGTTGCATATTTAGGCAATGTTTTAATCTAAAAATAAAGCATATATATACATACATATATATATATATATATTATATATATATATATATATATATATATATACATATACATACACACACACACACACACACACACATATATATATATATTATATATATATATATATATATATATATATATATATATATATATATATATATATATATATATATATATATATATATATTCGGGAGATGAAAAGTCGTTAATCTCAAAATTATATAAACCACAGTAACTGAAGGAATTAAAATCCCTCGTAAACTGAAATAAACCGGAACAAATTCTAATTGTTGTTTCTAATAGGTTCTCTATGGCCAATACTCAGACTTAGAAACCCTAGTAAATAAAAAATAAAAAAACCTGACCCACCTGTAAAAATATGATCTCATGCTTTTTACTAAGTAGGCTTGAGCAGCACTTTCTGAACTGTTTCCCCCGTTTTGTCAATCATGGCATCTATAAGAGCTTCCCATGTAAGTTCCACCGGAGTAGCAGACGGGTGGCCAAATAACAGGTAATACTCGACCCAAACTCATAGGTAAGTCGCTCTTAGTGACGTAGGAGTGTAAATGGTACTGAAAAATGCAAGAGTAAATATGGAGCAAGATTGACTGTTGTTAAAATGTTGAAGACATGATACAAAATGCTATAAGAAGGTTGTCGCGTGTGAATTCATAGATCCAAGCCCAAAGTAGGCTTGAATGTGGCAAACTTGGGAAACATATATTTCGAGTGTGAAAGGACAGCTAATTCTTCATGAACGTAGATCTATTTTTGTTAATACATACAGAAAGAGTCTTCTTTTTTGGCCTATAAAAAGTATACACTTTGTGTCCTTAAATTTGAATGTTTCCCATATAGGATGGCACATTTTTCTGTAATATTCAGTAAGTCCTTCAAAATTGAATAATTGTTTGGCGTTATTACACTAGAAAATATTTCCAGATGCTTCTACCTCCTGTCAAAACACACTGCATTCCTTCAGCTGAAAATACCTGCCAAAGTATTTCAAATGTTTCTTGTAAGGTTTATTTTACATGTCACTGATCTATCTTGCTTTCGTTTATTTTGGGAGCTTCAGCGAACTTTGCCGGATATCCTGTGTGTTCCTTCAGATTCTCTCGCAAGCACTAATGTCACTGAAATGAACTAGAACAGCAACACATCTAGTAGGGCAAGTGATCCATAGTACTGATTCAACACATCCATGTCAATGGAAAGGATTGTTTTCTTGGCTTGCAAAAATAAGACCTGGATTGTGTTCACACAAAACGTCTAGGGTAGAAAAGTGTCTAATTAAAGTGTTGATTACATGTTACTATAATAAAACCAGTAGTTATTCTAGTGATAAATAAGGACGAGGTTGGACTCGATGACGGAATTCAGTTTTATGTTGTTCATAAGCAGTTTATGTTCCTTGATGATTTTTTTCACTGACCTTTTGCCAGTGATTTCCAACAATCATCTGTCCAGTTCATTTAATTCTTTTTCAACCACATTTTGACAGAATGCCACATAACGCCTGTAACAAATATGATGTTGGTCTAGCGATGAAAACATTCTTCGTGTTTCTCTTGAAAGGTTAAGAAAAAGCCAGTATACAGCTGAAGAGGACTTTAGTGAAGGTCGAAAGCTCCTGCTTTGTATTTACTAACTTAAATTTGGTTGTATAAAGTAGCCATTCCTTAATCTGTGAAGCTGGTCTTTAATGCAAATGCATTGTAAAATTCTTTTAATTTTCCTGGATATTTATTTCCAATTGCGGTAATCGAGAAATAAATCCATACATATGTATGGGTTAAAATATATGTAAAAATAAATTTGACAGAGAGCTATCGGGATTCTGTTCGATTCTCCTTTTCAGCCTACAGATTCCCAAAAGCTCTCTGCTCAGATTTACTTTTAAGTATATTTGCACTAATACATAACTGTGGATTTGTTTCTCCATTTCAAGGCTCTTGCAACTACGAGTATTATTTAACTGCAGCAATGATATTAGCATAAGCATACAACAGCTCTCGGACTACGATATTGGATGTAGAGGAGGTTAGCAAAGATTTTTTGGGGTGATCTTTGAGGGTGATCTTTGAGGTTGCAGACAGTGCGTGACTGCAACCTCATAAAAGCTTTTACTTCTAGAGACTTGAGCATGCATATCTAAAGGACAGGCACTGACGTACTTTAAAATTATGCACCGTCGAAACTACCTAAGTCTGGTACTGGATGACGCAAGCTTATCCACTTTCTTAACTAGCATCTCCGTCATCTCCCCAAACTCAGTGCCATCGTGACTATTATTATCCTCAAACCAAAAGTCAAAGTCCCCACTGACGAAGGCATTTGCGCTCCTTGTGTCGAGTCCTTCTAAGTATAGCCTGTGGTTTGTATGCCGCTATAAATACAAACTTTCGCTCCCAGAATTCAAAGCTGATGTACATATGTTCGAAACTAGCAACCCCAGTCACCTCTTCCACCTTCATTCTTGCAGATGTTTTAGAAACAAAGATTCCTACTCATCTTCCTCTTCTCATTGCCCTAAGAATATTTCAAAACGAGTGTGTTCTAATAGGTGTCAATTTCAGGGCGTCAGTGTTATCGCATTTCCGTAAACTCGCCTCGACCAGTGTAAAAAACATCAAACTCTTATCATTATTGTCTCGAATTTCTAGTGTCTTATTTCCCATAGACAGAATATCTATGAAACCATATTTGATTTGCAGCCACTCATAATCAGAATCCACAGTCAGTTCTGTTCCTAATGTTTTGAATACTTCCCACGGATGTTCTACAGCATCTCTCATTCATTGCATGATTCATGTCATACTTAGGAAGTCTCAGGCAAATCATTCAACTTTTGACTGTAGGGTTTTAGGTGGTGGTTCTATGATTTGCTGTACAGATGCCGCACCATAACCGACCTTTTCCCCTATTGCATTTTATTCCTGTTCTATGTAACTGTAACTTTGATAATAGAAACAGTTGGTGACTTAGTATCTGTCCTTTACGATTTATGTCTCCCACTTTGGTTTTATCTAGAATTCCCATGACTAATACATCAAAGATGCTGAAGTCATCTTATGGAACTAAATATATAGTAGCTTACGTAATCTTTATCACTTAAGAGGTACATTTCATTAAAATTCACACATTTCCGAAATAGGAAAATTGTGTATATATGCACCGAGTTTCAAAATAACAATAATTCTTTTTATCAAAACAGGTAAAGTTTTACCCGAGATGAGAAGATTCTGAAGACTGAGGATATTACTTTCTGTAACGCAAATGCCTAGTCATATTGATATGAGACAACAACCAGTTCAGCATGAACCTCTTGAAACAGAGTAATCTGAACAGTGTAAAGATAGCACGCTTCGTCAGCACACACACACATATATATATATACATATATACGTTATATATATATATATATATATATATATATATATATATATATATGTATATGTGTGTGTGTGTGTGTGTGTGTGTGTGTGTTGTGTGTGCCTGATGAAGCATGTAAAGATAGCACGCTTCGTCAGCACACACACACACACACACACACACACACACACATATATATATATATATATATATATATATATATATATATATATATATGTGTGTGTGTGTGTGTGTGTGTGTGTGTGTGTGTGTGTGCTGATGAAGCGTGCTATCTTTACACTGTTCAGATTACTCTGATTTTAAGAGGTTCATGCTTAACTGGTTGTTGTCTCATATCTATATGACTATAGCATTTGCGTTACAGAAAGTAATATCCTCAGTCTTCAGAATCTTCTCATCTCGGGTAAAACTTTACCTGTTTTGATAAAAAGAATTATTGTTATATATCATATATATATATATATATATATATAGATATCATATATATATACTATATATATATATATATATGTATATCTGTCTGTGTGTGTGTATGTGTACCATTAAAGAAGGGAGAGGGACTCGGACGAAAGCACACCTCCTACAAGCCACATTGGCCCCTGGTCGTAATCATTGACTAAGTAAGGAAGTTTGAACATAAGAATTAATATTTTGGTCATGAATAGATCGACTGTTTTGGTCGAATACCGCTTCTAAGATTTCTCAACAGCCGAATATTAATTACCCCTTTTAACGGTCAGACAATTTCTGCAGAGCTGTAGCTCCCGAAAAATCCCGTTTTCATTTTGAGCGAGATGGATTTCCAGGGCATCAGATATCAAGTTTTTATTTATGTGCCTTAAGTGTTCATTATCAGGAAAGGGTCATTATTACTTGAATGATTTCCCAACTTTTCATCAAAATAAGTCTATTCTTTCTCGAAATACTTTTTAAGCAAAAACAATACATTTACATCATAAGTGAAAAACAAAACTGTGGCTGAAGTAAATGAATGAACGGCTTGGACAGTTTTTAACAATGTGCATGTGTGGATGGGTGGGTGTGAGTGTACGTGTATATGGATGGGTGGGTGTAAGCATGTGTTTATTTGTACAGAAAAATGAAGACCTCTGGCAGAAATGCTTCCTAACCATTTAATTGCTTTCTATTCCCAGCAGCTAATCAAGTCTTGGTACTAGCCTAACGAAACGGTTTCCATTCCCTTCAGCATCTAGTTAACAATATGGGCCGTTTCTCGTGTTTCCTTTCATCATCTTGTTATCTAATGGAACGATTTCTTTGTCAATTTTCTTTACTTTATGTATATTTTTTATATAAAAATTTCTCCATTTTTTCACTTCAGTCATTATCATGCTTGACTGTTTTGCTCTCGTCTCTTACAGACAGTTTAACATATTCTTTTTCCTCTTTCGCACTTTTCTTCATTAGGTCCTTCATCAACTACCTTTTTCAGTTTCGTTATTTGTGGATTTTTTTTTTTTTTTAACCCTCTTCGACTTTCAAGTTATCCACGTGTCCAAGTTATCGAGGCTCCCCCCACCCCCAAAACCCCTCGCCCTATTCTCTTCTGCTTCTTGTCATCCACTGGAAGTCCAACCCGCATTCCTCCAGAGCGCTTATTCATCCTACCCGGAGCTACGCCTCTTAGAATTCATACGAACGGGGAACTCCGGCGAGCTCCCCGATGAGTGCGTAAGCCTCCGTACCGTAACGAGGTATTCCCCATTGTTTACGACCGTTGCCCGTCGAGACGAGCGAGGTGACCCTTGGGGTTATTCGGATGGGCGCGTGGGTGTACGTCCGTCAGGTCAAAGTAGGGCAGGGGCAACGCCAGGCGAAGGAGAAAACCGAACTCCTCTTTGTTCTTTTCCCCTCCCCTCCCTCTGCCTCCTCCCCCATAACCTGGTTCCAAATTGGACCCCGTTATTCTCCTTCCTCTGCCGCCCCACAACCGACCCCCGACCCCCGACCCCCAGTTCAGCACCTGCAAAAGCCTCGCCCCGTGGCCCTGTTGCATTTGAGAATGGAGGGAGAGGGGGGTGTGGGGAGAAGAGGCGGTGAAAGGAGCTGGAAGGAGGTGGGCCTCGGGTATACTAAGGAGAAACCTACCTCGAGGAGGCGGAGGAGGGAGAGAAGTTAGGCTGGACATACTCTTTCGACTCCCAAGGTTATATAATGTACTGGTTTCCAACGACATGCTGCTATGGGTAATTTCTCCGTCCAGCAGACTACTGCACATTTTATCCATTCAGTTTCTTGAAGAACTTGGACATCTGATCTCCTCTTTTACTTCAATATTTTTCAACAGATGTGAAGGCCATCCTCAGTGCTTATTGTTTCCAGACGAGCTGGTTTTTCCTCTTTTAATGTATAAAAAAACTGTGCTGCCGTTAAGCTTAGGCTAGAATTCTTTCTGCTTCATTTCTTAAAGCTAATACGGTACATACTGAAGCTTATACATTAATGTAGGAAAATATTTTGTATTTCCACATGCTACGTTATTTCAATCAATTCTGCTGCATAGGGAATTTTCAAGACACATCCACTTGAAAGTTGTAAATGTCAACTCTGAAAAGATATTCATCCTTTCTCTTATTCTTGAAAGCTCTTTATATTCAATATGAGAACCTTTTCTTGAATATATCATTTTTGGAATGGAGCTCTGTGCCACAGGGAAATCGATGATCAATAGAATTCTAAATTTCAGAATATGTCATCATAAGATAACCAAGAAATCCAATGACCACTCGTTTCCCCAGTCACTAAGTTTAAAAAAGCAAATGCATTTGTTCTTTCGTATCTAAAATCTCTCTCTCTCTCTCTCTCTCTCTCTCTCTCTCTCTCTCTCTCTCTCTCTCTCTCTCTCTTAAAATCTTTATCTAAACAAGACAATCTTCGTTATTTCATTTCAAAATATCTTGCTAAATTTTTTTTTCTCAAAACCTGCATCTATTCTTTCCCTCCCTCTCAAAATCTTCATTTAGCATAAACAATACTTGTTTTATGTTTTATAATATGGTTGCTTTCTCTCTCTCCCTCTCTCTCTCTCGTCTCTCTCTTCTCTGCTCTCTCGGTCTCTCTCTCTCTCTCTATATATATATATATATATATATATATATATATATATATATATATATATATATATATATATATATATATATATATAGAGAGAGAGAGAGAGAGAGAGAGAGAGAGAGAGAGAGAGAGAAATACGTTTTATGCAACGTATATAGCTGAAACTGCTCTCACCCGCCCCACCCCGCGCTCTCTCTCTCTCTCTCTCTCTCTCTCTCTCTCTCTCTCTCTCTCTCTCTCCGTTAGCTATCAGACAATAAAGCTGCTCGGTTGATGATTTAAGTTTGGCTCCCGTGGCAAAAAAAAAAAAAAAAAAAAAGAAGAAGCTCGAAATCTTGGCTTCATCACTCACGGTTTCCGAGAGAAGACCGACGAAGATGTTTCGCAGTCCGTTACCTGGACAACCGTTCCTCTAACGGACTATGTCTTTAGGCCTCCCGGTTTTCGTTTCAAGAAGACATGGTTCAAGAGCCTCCTGCTATCCGGATAACGCTCCTCTAACGGACTGTCACGATCGGCATGTCTGACTTTCCATGTCATTTAGGTGAGGCTTGCGAGTTATTTTATTGTCTTTTATCTTGCTTTCGCATTTTCCTCACACTGAATTTTGACTGACTCGGCCTTTTGTACTGTGAAATCATATTAGGATGAAATATCTAAGATTCGTCCAAATCTGATGTGCAAGACTTTTTTTTATCTGCGGTTGGTTAAGATGAGAAAACAGACACATGCTCAAAAACTGCGAAAACTCACGAAAGAGGACGAAGAGAAACGAAACTTCTCCTGGCTCCTTTTTGTGGATGTTTTCAGAAAAGGAAACCTGGCTGCTCCAAAACGCCCTACATTAAATGAACCGAACCAGCATCGGTCGTTAACGAAAATCTGCCCAAAATTAGTCTTTAGAGAGCCATTCAGAAATCATTTTCATGATGGCGCTGTGACCGATTTTCTTCTCCCTTCTCTGCCTCAGAGGCGTTTTAAAAGAAAACTTTCACAAAGTCCAACCCGTAAGGAGATGCTGTTTTTATAACACTACTTAGCTGCGCTGGTTCTGTTCCTCCAGAGCTCAAAGCCATCTCTTAAGAGGAAGGAACGTTCAGGTGTTATTACCAGTCGATTGATTATTTATTTTACAACACCATATTAATCATTTGAGATCATATTCCTCTAATTTTATTTTGTTTTATTATTGTATGGAATGTTTTTCAAACATATTATTTAACAGACGAATGAGCTCCCATTGACGATTTCAGGAAAGTTAAGTACATACGTATATTATACCATGGGCGCAATTGAACTTATAACACATAGTACGTTCAACTGACAAAATGTACTTCTAAAATCAGTATCGGCTGGTGTTTCAAGGGTGTTTGACGAACTAGCGTAAGCCACTTTATCCTCATTCTAATAAAAGAGCCTGAATTCAAAGATCTTGATACTATTCAGAGCTTCCAATTGGCTCATTTTTGACGAAATTGTTGTGGAAAATCTGAAAACGCAGACAGCTGAAATTTTTAAATGTTATAGAATATATATAAAAAAACGAGGCATTCTGAGTGGAAAACTCAAAAACTTAAAAAAAAAAAAAAAAAAATGGGATACACCAGTTCGTCAAAACAGGTATGATATGACCCGTCTTATGCCGTTCCTAACGCTTCCACTAGTTTGGTACACCGACTGGGTTTTTTTGTCCAATAAAATCATATCAAAGCACATTGTCTTTCTAATAATGTAATTTTACCTACAGAACCTGACTCAAATCTTTTCATTTACAGATCATCTTCTCTTTACATTTAGCTGAAACATTTGTACTCCATATTTCTTTTGAAATATGGTGAGTTGAGCCACTGGTTTCCGCTTGACTGTTGGTTTTATATTAAGCTGGTCTTTTGCCAGAACGGGTACTTATACTCGGGTGTTCCGAAGGTGTGTCAGGGTCAAGGTCAGGTGTCAAGGGGTAAAATAGGCCTGGTGTGGACCTCTGAACTCATCTAACCAAGCGAGACAGGTTCCTTGGTTTCAGCTTCAGGCCTTACCATTTGGGCTCTTTACTCCAGACTCTTGGATCCGTCAGCCTTCTCAGTGAACCTGTTCCTAATCTGTTCCGTCCAGAGACGATGATCAAGTGTCGCACTTGAGAGGGAATTCGGATATTACCATTTTTCCCTTTGAAATCCATTTTCCCTGAGAATTTGGTCATAACAATTAGAAACAGAATTCATTCTTCTTTGCATTTTGCGTTTCTTCGCCTGAAACAGTGCCTCATTGAAGTAATTTAATCTCGTCTTAGAACTAGTCACAGACCTTAGACCTATCCAGAGTTAACGTTTCAATTTTCAACTTATTGACGAGATCTTAGTTATTTATCTTTAAGAACATATTCTTCAGGCTAGACTTATGAGATTGAGGAATACTGACTTAGTGACTTTGAATAATAATAATAATAATAATAATAATAATAATAATAATAATAATAATAATAATAATAATAATAATAATAATAATAGTAGCATGAGTCTTGAAATGTAGAAACTAATTCACAGTTCTGTGTAGATATACATACTTGAAAAAGGGAATCGAACAGATTCCCGAAAGCAGTATAACGTTATTTTCAAATATATGTACCCATTCATAATAATAATAATAATAATAATAATAATAATAATAATAATAATAATAATAATAATAATAATAAGTATAGAGGACTGCGTTAACATCGAAAACAGAGCACTGGGGCAATATCTAAAAACCAGTGAAGACGAGTGGCTAAAGAGTGCATGGGAAGAAGGACTAATAAAAGTAGACGAAGACCCAAAAATATACAGAGACAGGAGAAAGACAGACAGAACAGAGGACTGGCACAACAAACCAATGCACGGACAATACATGAGACAGACTAAAGAACTAGCCAGCGATGACAATTGGCAATGGCTACAGAGGGGAGAGCTAAAGAAGGAAACTGAAGGAATGATAACAGCGGCACAAGATCAGGCCCTAAGAACCAGATATGTTCAAAGTACGATAGACGGAAATAACATCTCTCCCATATGTAGGAAGTGCAATACGAAAAATGAAACCATAAACCACATAGCAAGTGAATGCCCGGCACTTGCACAGAACCAGTACAAAAAGAGGCATGATTCAGTGGCAAAAGCCCTCCACTGGAGCCTGTGCAAGAAACATCAGCTACCTTGCAGTACTAAGTGGTACGAGCACCAACCTGAGGGAGTGATAGAAAACGATCAGGCAAAGATCCTCTGGGACTATGGTATCAGAACGGATAGGGTGATGCGTGCAAATAGACCAGACGTGACGTTGATTGACAAAGTCAAGAAGAAAGTATCACTTATTGATGTCGCAATACCATGGGACACCAGAGTTGTTGAAGAGAAAGAGAGGGAAATGGATAAGTATCAAGATCTGAAAATAGAAATAAGAAGGATATGGGATATGCCAGTGGAAATCGTACCCATAATCATAGGAGCACTAGGCACGATCCCAAGATCCCTGAAAAGGAATCTAGAAAAACTAGAGGCTGAAGTAGCTCCAGGACTCATGCAGAAGAGTGTGATCCTAGAAACGGCACACATAGTAAGAAGAGTGATGGACTCCTAAGGAGGCAGGATGCAACCCGGAACCCCACACTATAAATACCACCCAGTCGAATTGGAGGACTGTGATGGAGCAAAAAAAAAAAAAAAAAAAAATAATAATAATAATATTGTAGATGTTTCCTTGAGGTAAAATTAAAGCTTTCAAGTAGAAACTGGCTGTCACACGTCAGGAGGATTCTCACCCATATTCAGTGTTCTCATCTTTCCATAATTTGTAAGATATTCATTCTTGTTTTCCCTTGTATGTACTCCTGCAACCTTTGTCTTCCAACAGTCTTTGTTCCACGTTACTGAATTATTCTCGATGTAC